>NC_133325.1:532684166-533003257 GCF_042186555.1 Aquarana catesbeiana | reverse complement strand
TAACATTATTTTTCTACATGGGGATTATGGGTGGAATATTGTTTATAAATATACATAGTAACCTATTTAACCCATTTCTGATAAGTATATGCATATAATTATTTTTCAGTATGGGGATTATAGGTGGAATATTGTTTATAAATATACATAGGAACTGATTTAACCCATTTCTGGTAAGAACATGCATATAATTATTTTCTACATAGGGATTAATGGCGGAATACTGTTTTTAAATATACATAGTAACTTTTTAACCCATTTCTCACAAGAATATACATATAATTATTTTTCTACATGGGGATTATGGATGGAATATTGTTTCTTAAACATACATAGGAATATATTTATCCAATTTCTTATAAAAATACACATATAATTATTTTGCTACATATGGATTATGGGTGGAATATTGTTTATAAATATACATAGGAACGTATTTAAGCCATTTCTGATAAGAATATGCATATAATTATTTTTCTACATGGGGATTATGGGTGGAATATTGTTTATACATTTACATAGGAACATATTAAACCTATTTCTGATATGAATATGCATAACATTATTTTTCTACATGGGGATTATGGGTGGAATATTGTTTATAAATATACATAGTAACCTAATTAACCCATTTCTGATAAGAATATGCACACAATTATTTCTCTACATGGGGATTATGGGTGGAATAATGTTTGTAAATATACACAGTAACCTATTTAACCCATTTCTCATAAGAATATGCATATAATTATTTTTCTACATGGGGATTATGGATGGAATATTGTTTTTAAACATACATAGGAATATATTTATCCAATTTCTTATTAAAATACGCATATAATTATTTTTCTACATATGGATTATGGGTGGAATATTGTTTATAAATATACATAGGAACGTATTTAAGCCATTTCTGATAAGATTATGCATATCATTTTTTTTCTATATGGGGTAATGGGTGGAATATTGTTTATAAATATACATAGGAACCTAATTAAAGCATTTCTGATAAGAGTATGCATATAATTTTTTTTCTACATGGGGATTATTGGTGGAATATTGTTTATATACATACATAGGACCCTATTTAAGCAATTTCTGATAAGAATATGCATATAAGTATTTTTCTACACAGGGATTATGGGTGAAATATTGTTTATAAATATACATAGGAACCTAATTAAAGCATTTCTGATAAGAATATGCATATAATATTTTTTCTGCATGGGGATTATAGTGGGAAATTGTTTAAAAAATATACATAGGAACCTATTTAACCCATTTCTGATAAGAATATGCATATAATTATTCTTCTACATAGGGATTATGAATGGAATATTCAGTCTAGTTAAACATAGGGATTATGAATGGAATATTTATTCTAGTTAAACATACAAAGGAATATATTTAACCCATTTCTGATAAGAATACGAATATAATTATTTTTCTACATGAGGATTATGGGTGGAATATTGTTTATAAATATAAATAGGCACATAGTTAACCCAATTTCTGATAAGAATATGTATATAAGTATTTTTCTAGGTATTATGGGTGAAATAGTGTTTATTAATTTACATAGGAACATATTAAACCTATTTCTGATATGAATATGCATAAAATTATTTTTCTACATGGGGATTATGGGTGGAATATTGTTTATAAATTTACATAGCAACATATTAAACCTATTTCTGATATGAATGTGCATAGAATTATATTGGTATATGGGGATTATGGGTTGAATATTGTTTATAAATATACATAGGAACGTATTTAAGCCATTTCTGATAAGAATATGCATATAATTATTTTTCTACATGGGGATTATGGATGGAATATTGTTTATACATTTACATAGGAACATATTAAACCTATTTCTGATATGAATATGCATAACATTATTTTTCTACATGGGGATTATGGGTGGAATATTGTTTATAAATATACATAGTAACCTATTTAAACCATTTCTGATAAGTATATGCATGTCATTATTATTCAGTATGGGGATTATAGGTGGAATATTGTTTATAAATATACATAGGAACTGATTTAACCTGATAAGAATATGCACATAGTTATTTCTCTACATGGGGATTATGGGTGGAATAATGTTTGTAAATATACATTGTAACCTATTTAACCCATTTCTCATAAGAATATGCATATAATTATTTTTCTACATGGGGATTATGGATGGAATATTGTTTTTAAACATACATAGGAATATATTTATCCAATTTCTTATAAAAATACGCATATAATTATTTTTCTACATATGGATTATGGGTGGAATATTGTTTATAAATATACATAGGAACGTATTTAAGCCATTTCTGATTAGATTATGCATATCATTTTTTTTCTATATGGGGTTTATGGGTGGAATATTGTTTATAAATATACATAGGAACCTAATTAAAGCATTTCTGATAAGAATATGCATATAATTTTTTTTCTACATGGGGATTATTGGTGGAATATTGTTTATATACATACATAGGACCCTATTTAACCAATTTCTAATAAATGCATATAAGTATTTTTCTACACAGGGATTATGGGTGAAATATTGTTTATAAATATACATAGGAACCTAATTAAAGCATTTCTGATAAGAATATGCATATAATATTTTTTCTGCATGGGGATTATAGTGGGAAATTGTTTAAAAAATATACATAGGAACCTATTTAACCCATTTCTGATAAGAATATGCATATAATTATTTTTCTACATAGGGATTATGAATGGAATATTCATTCTAGTTAAACATAGGGATTATGAATGGAATATTCATTCTAGTTAAACATACAAAGGAATATATTTAACCCATTTCTGATAAGAATACGAGTATAATTATTTTTCTACATGGGGATTATGGGTGGAATATTGTTTATAAATATACATAGGCACATAGTTAACCCAATTTCTGATAAGAATATGTATATAAGTATTTTTCTAGGGATTATGGGTGAAATAGTGTTTATTAATTTACATAGGAACATATTAAACATATTTCTGTTATGAATATGCATAAAATTATTTTTCTACATGGGGATTATGGGTGGAATATTGTTTATAAATATACATAGGATGCTATTTAACCCATTTTTGATACAAATATGCATATAATTATTTTTCTACATAGGGATTATTGGTGGAATACTGTTTTTAAATATACATAGTAACCTATTAAACCCATTTCTCATAAGAATATGCATATAACTATTTTTTTACATGGGGATTATGAATGGAATATTGTAGTTAAACATACATAGGAATATATTTAACCAATTTCTGATAAGAATATGCATATAAGTATTTTTCTACGTAGGGATGATGGGTGAAATATTGTTTATAAATATACATAGGGACCTATTTAGCCCATTTCTGATAAGAATATGCATATCATTATTTTTCTACATGGGGATTATGGGTTCAATATTATTTATAAATATACATAGGACCTATTTAACCAATTTTCTATTAAGAATATGCATATAATTATTTTTCTACATGGGGATTATAGTTAGAATATTGTTTATAAATATATAGGAACCTATTTATGCCATTGCTTACAAAAATACGCATATCATTATTTTTCTACATATGGATTATGGGTGGAATATTGTTTATCAATATACATTGTAACCTATTTAACCCATTTCTGTTAACAATATGCATATAATTATTTTTATACATGGGGATTATGGATGGAATATTGTTTATAAATTTACATAGCAACATATTAAACCTATTTCTGATATGAATGTGCATCTAATCATATTGCTATATGTGGATTATGGGTTGAATATTGTTTATAAATATACATAGGAACGCGTTTAAGCCATTTCTGATAAGAATATGCATATAATTATTTTTCTACATGGGGATTATGGGTGGAATATTTTTGATACATTTACATAGGAACATATTAAACCTATTTCTGATATGAATATGCATAACATTATTTTTCTACATGGGGATTATGGGTGGAATATTGTTTATAAATATACATAGTAACCTATTTAACCCATTTCTCATAAGAATATGCATATAATTATTTTTCTACATGGGGATTATGGATGGAATATTGTTGTTAAACATACATAGGAATATATTTATCCCATTTATCCCATTTCTTATAAAAATACACATATAATTATTTTTCTACATTTGGATTATGGGTGGAATATTGTTTATAAATATACATAGGAACCTAATTAAAGAATTTCTGATAAGAATATGCATATAATTTATTTCTACATGGGGATTATTGGTGGAATATTGTTTATATACATACATAGGACCCTATTTAACCAATTTGTGATAAGAATATGCATATAAGTATTTTTCTACATAGGGATTATGGGTGAAATATTGTTTATAAATATACATAGGAACCTAATTAGGAATATATTAAACCCATTTCTGATAAGAATATGAATATAATTATTTTTCTACATGTGGATTGTTTGTGGAATATTGTTTATAAATATACATAGGAACGTATTTAAGCCATTTCTGATAAGAATATGCATATAATTATATTTCTACATGGGGATTATGGGTGGAATATTGTTTATACATTTACATAGGAACATATTAAACCTATTTCTGATATGAATATGCATAACATTATTTTTCTACATGGGGATTATGGGTGGAATATTGTTTATAAATATACATAGTAACCTATTTAACCCATTTCTGATAAGTATATGCATATAATTATTTTTCAGTATGGGGATTATAGGTGGAATATTGTTTATAAATATACATAGGAACTGATTTAACCCATTTCTGGTAAGAACATGCATATAATTATTTTCTACATAGGGATTAATGGCGGAATACTGTTTTTAAATATACATAGTAACTTTTTAACCCATTTCTCACAAGAATATACATATAATTATTTTTCTACATGGGGATTATGGATGGAATATTGTTTCTTAAACATACATAGGAATATATTTATCCAATTTCTTATAAAAATACACATATAATTATTTTGCTACATATGGATTATGGGTGGAATATTGTTTATAAATATACATAGGAACGTATTTAAGCCATTTCTGATAAGAATATGCATATAATTATTTTTCTACATGGGGATTATGGGTGGAATATTGTTTATACATTTACATAGGAACATATTAAACCTATTTCTGATATGAATATGCATAACATTATTTTTCTACATGGGGATTATGGGTGGAATATTGTTTATAAATATACATAGTAACCTAATTAACCCATTTCTGATAAGAATATGCACACAATTATTTCTCTACATGGGGATTATGGGTGGAATAATGTTTGTAAATATACACAGTAACCTATTTAACCCATTTCTCATAAGAATATGCATATAATTATTTTTCTACATGGGGATTATGGATGGAATATTGTTTTTAAACATACATAGGAATATATTTATCCAATTTCTTATAAAAATACGCATATAATTATTTTTCTACATATGGATTATGGGTGGAATATTGTTTATAAATATACATAGGAACGTATTTAAGCCATTTCTGATAAGATTATGCATATCATTTTTTTTCTATATGGGGTAATGGGTGGAATATTGTTTATAAATATACATAGGAACCTAATTAAAGCATTTCTGATAAGAGTATGCATATAATTTTTTTTCTACATGGGGATTATTGGTGGAATATTGTTTATATACATACATAGGACCCTATTTAAGCAATTTCTGATAAGAATATGCATATAAGTATTTTTCTACACAGGGATTATGGGTGAAATATTGTTTATAAATATACATAGGAACCTAATTAAAGCATTTCTGATAAGAATATGCATATAATATTTTTTCTGCATGGGGATTATAGTGGGAAATTGTTTAAAAAATATACATAGGAACCTATTTAACCCATTTCTGATAAGAATATGCATATAATTATTCTTCTACATAGGGATTATGAATGGAATATTCAGTCTAGTTAAACATAGGGATTATGAATGGAATATTTATTCTAGTTAAACATACAAAGGAATATATTTAACCCATTTCTGATAAGAATACGAATATAATTATTTTTCTACATGAGGATTATGGGTGGAATATTGTTTATAAATATAAATAGGCACATAGTTAACCCAATTTCTGATAAGAATATGTATATAAGTATTTTTCTAGGGATTATGGGTGAAATAGTGTTTATTAATTTACATAGGAACATATTAAACCTATTTCTGATATGAATATGCATAAAATTATTTTTCTACATGGGGATTATGGGTGGAATATTGTTTATAAATTTACATAGCAACATATTAAACCTATTTCTGATATGAATGTGCATAGAATTATATTGGTATATGGGGATTATGGGTTGAATATTGTTTATAAATATACATAGGAACGTATTTAAGCCATTTCTGATAAGAATATGCATATAATTATTTTTCTACATGGGGATTATGGATGGAATATTGTTTATACATTTACATAGGAACATATTAAACCTATTTCTGATATGAATATGCATAACATTATTTTTCTACATGGGGATTATGGGTGGAATATTGTTTATAAATATACATAGTAACCTATTTAAACCATTTCTGATAAGTATATGCATGTCATTATTATTCAGTATGGGGATTATAGGTGGAATATTGTTTATAAATATACATAGGAACTGATTTAACCTGATAAGAATATGCACATAGTTATTTCTCTACATGGGGATTATGGGTGGAATAATGTTTGTAAATATACATTGTAACCTATTTAACCCATTTCTCATAAGAATATGCATATAATTATTTTTCTACATGGGGATTATGGATGGAATATTGTTTTTAAACATACATAGGAATATATTTATCCAATTTCTTATAAAAATACGCATATAATTATTTTTCTACATATGGATTATGGGTGGAATATTGTTTATAAATATACATAGGAACGTATTTAAGCCATTTCTGATTAGATTATGCATATCATTTTTTTTCTATATGGGGTTTATGGGTGGAATATTGTTTATAAATATACATAGGAACCTAATTAAAGCATTTCTGATAAGGATATGCATATAATTTTTTTTCTACATGGGGATTATTGGTGGAATATTGTTTATATACATACATAGGACCCTATTTAACCAATTTCTAATAAATGCATATAAGTATTTTTCTACACAGGGATTATGGGTGAAATATTGTTTATAAATATACATAGGAACCTAATTAAAGCATTTCTGATAAGAATATGCATATAATATTTTTTCTGCATGGGGATTATAGTGGGAAATTGTTTAAAAAATATACATAGGAACCTATTTAACCCATTTCTGATAAGAATATGCATATAATTATTTTTCTACATAGGGATTATGAATGGAATATTCATTCTAGTTAAACATAGGGATTATGAATGGAATATTCATTCTAGTTAAACATACAAAGGAATATATTTAACCCATTTCTGATAAGAATACGAGTATAATTATTTTTCTACATGGGGATTATGGGTGGAATATTGTTTATAAATATACATAGGCACATAGTTAACCCAATTTCTGATAAGAATATGTATATAAGTATTTTTCTATGGATTATGGGTGAAATAGTGTTTATTAATTTACATAGGAACATATTAAACATATTTCTGTTATGAATATGCATACAATTATTTTTCTACA
This sequence comes from Aquarana catesbeiana, assembly GCF_042186555.1. Classification (NCBI taxonomy): domain Eukaryota; kingdom Metazoa; phylum Chordata; class Amphibia; order Anura; family Ranidae; genus Aquarana; species Aquarana catesbeiana. The sequence goes on along the minus strand of NC_133325.1, from coordinate 532,995,560 downwards.
TGGGGATTATGGGTGGAATATTGTTTATAAATATACATAGGACGCTATTTAACCCATTTTTGATACAAATATGCATATAATTATTTTTCTACATAGGGATTATTGGTGGAATACTGTTTTTAAATATACATAGTAACCTATTAAACCCATTTCTCATAAGAATATGCATATAACTATTTTTTTACATGGGGATTATGAATGGAATATTGTAGTTAAACATACATAGGAATATATTTAACCAATTTCTGATAAGAATATGCATATAAGTATTTTTCTACGTAGGGATGATGGGTGAAATATTGTTTATAAATATACATAGGGACCTATTTAGCCCATTTCTGATAAGAATATGCATATCATTATTTTTCTACATGGGGATTATGGGTTCAATATTATTTATAAATATACATAGGACCTATTTAACCAATTTTCTATTAAGAATATGCATATAATTATTTTTCTACATGGGGATTATAGTTAGAATATTGTTTATAAATATATATAGGAACATATTTATGCCATTGCTTACAAAAATACGCATATCATTATTTTTCTACATATGGATTATGGGTGGAATATTGTTTATCAATATACATTGTAACCTATTTAACCCATTTCTGTTAACAATATGCATATAATTATTTTTATACATGGGGATTATGGATGGAATATTGTTTATAAATTTACATAGCAACATATTAAACCTATTTCTGATATGAATGTGCATCTAATCATATTGCTATATGTGGATTATGGGTTGAATATTGTTTATAAATATACATAGGAACGCGTTTAAGCCATTTCTGATAAGAATATGCATATAATTATTTTTCTACATGGGGATTATGGGTGGAATATTTTTGATACATTTACATAGGAACATATTAAACCTATTTCTGATATGAATATGCATAACATTATTTTTCTACATGGGGATTATGGGTGGAATATTGTTTATAAATATACATAGTAACCTATTTAACCCATTTCTCATAAGAATATGCATATAATTATTTTTCTACATGGGGATTATGGATGGAATATTGTTGTTAAACATACATAGGAATATATTTATCCCATTTATCCCATTTCTTATAAAAATACACATATAATTATTTTTCTACATTTGGATTATGGGTGGAATATTGTTTATAAATATACATAGGAACCTAATTAAAGAATTTCTGATAAGAATATGCATATAATTTATTTCTACATGGGGATTATTGGTGGAATATTGTTTATATACATACATAGGACCCTATTTAACCAATTTGTGATAAGAATATGCATATAAGTATTTTTCTACATAGGGATTATGGGTGAAATATTGTTTATAAATATACATAGGAACCTAATTAGGAATATATTAAACCCATTTCTGATAAGAATATGAATATAATTATTTTTCTACATGTGGATTGTTTGTGGAATATTGTTTATAAATATACATAGGAACGTATTTAAGCCATTTCTGATAAGAATATGCATATAATTATATTTCTACATGGGGATTATGGGTGGAATATTGTTTATACATTTACATAGGAACATATTAAACCTATTTCTGATATGAATATGCATAACATTATTTTTCTACATGGGGATTATGGGTGGAATATTGTTTATAAATATACATAGTAACCTATTTAACCCATTTCTGATAAGTATATGCATATAATTATTTTTCAGTATGGGGATTATAGGTGGAATATTGTTTATAAATATACATAGGAACTGATTTAACCCATTTCTGGTAAGAACATGCATATAATTATTTTCTACATAGGGATTAATGGCGGAATACTGTTTTTAAATATACATAGTAACTTTTTAACCCATTTCTCACAAGAAAATACATATAATTATTTTTCTACATGGGGATTATGGATGGAATATTGTTTCTTAAACATACATAGGAATATATTTATCCAATTTCTTATAAAAATACACATATAATTATTTTGCTACATATGGATTATGGGTGGAATATTGTTTATAAATATACATAGGAACGTATTTAAGACATTTCTGATAAGAATATGCATATAATTATTTTTCTACATGGGGATTATGGGTGGAATATTGTTTATACATTTACATAGGAACATATTAAACCTATTTCTGATATGAATATGCATAACATTATTTTTCTACATGGGGATTATGGGTGGAATATTGTTTATAAATATACATAGTAACCTAATTAACCCATTTCTGATAAGAATATGCACACAATTATTTCTCTACATGGGGATTATGGGTGGAATAATGTTTGTAAATATACACAGTAACCTATTTAACCCATTTCTCATAAGAATATGCATATAATTATTTTTCTACATGGGGATTATGGATGGAATATTGTTTTTAAACATACATAGGAATATATTTATCCAATTTCTTATAAAAATACGCATATAATTATTTTTCTACATATGGATTATGGGTGGAATATTGTTTATAAATATACATAGGAACGTATTTAAGCCATTTCTGATAAGATTATGCATATCATTTTTTTTCTATATGGGGTAATGGGTGGAATATTGTTTATAAATATACATAGGAACCTAATTAAAGCATTTCTGATAAGAGTATGCATATAATTTTTTTTCTACATGGGGATTATTGGTGGAATATTGTTTATATACATACATAGGACCCTATTTAAGCAATTTCTGATAAGAATATGCATATAAGTATTTTTCTACACAGGGATTATGGGTGAAATATTGTTTATAAATATACATAGGAACCTAATTAAAGCATTTCTGATAAGAATATGCATATAATATTTTTTCTGCATGGGGATTATAGTGGGAAATTGTTTAAAAAATATACATAGGAACCTATTTAACCCATTTCTGATAAGAATATGCATATAATTATTCTTCTACATAGGGATTATGAATGGAATATTCATTCTAGTTAAACATAGGGATTATGAATGGAATATTCATTCTAGTTAAACATACAAAGGAATATATTTAACCCATTTCTGATAAGAATACGAATATAATTATTTTTCTACATGAGGATTATGGGTGGAATATTGTTTATAAATATAAATAGGCACATAGTTAACCCAATTTCTGATAAGAATATGTATATAAGTATTTTTCTAGGGATTATGGGTGAAATAGTGTTTATTAATTTACATAGGAACATATTAAACCTATTTCTGATATGAATATGCATAAAATTATTTTTCTACATGGGGATTATGGGTGGAATATTGTTTATAAATTTACATAGCAACATATTAAACCTATTTCTGATATGAATGTGCATATAATTATATTGGTATATGGGGATTATGGGTTGAATATTGTTTATAAATATACATAGGAACGTATTTAAGCCATTTCTGATAAGAATATGCATATAATTATTTTTCTACATGGGGATTATGGATGGAATATTGTTTATACATTTACATAGGAACATATTAAACCTATTTCTGATATGAATATGCATAACATTATTTTTCTACATGGGGATTATGGGTGGAATATTGTTTATAAATATACATAGTAACCTATTTAACCCATTTCTGATAAGTATATGCATGTCATTATTATTCAGTATGGGGATTATAGGTGGAATATTGTTTATAAATATACATAGGAACTGATTTAACCTGATAAGAATATGCACATAGTTATTTCTCTACATGGGGATTATGGGTGGAATAATGTTTGTAAATATACATAGTAACCTATTTAACCCATTTCTCATAAGAATATGCATATAATTATTTTTCTACATGGGGATTATGGATGGAATATTGTTTTTAAACATACATAGGAATATATTTATCCAATTTCTTATAAAAATACGCATATAATTATTTTTCTACATATGGATTATGGGTGGAATATTGTTTATAAATATACATAGGAACGTATTTAAGCCATTTCTGATTAGATTATGCATATCATTTTTTTTTCTATATCGGGTTATAGATGGAATATTGTTTATAAATATACATAGGAACCTAATTAAAGCATTTCTGATAAGAATATGCATATAATTTTTTTTCTACATGGGGATTATTGGTGGAATATTGTTTATATACATACATAGGACCCTATTTAACCAATTTCTGATAAGAATATGCATATAAGTATTTTTCTACACAGGGATTATGGGTGAAATATTGTTTATAAATATACATAGGAACCTAATTAAAGCATTTCTGATAAGAATATGCATATAATATTTTTTCTGCAGGGGGATTATAGTGGGAAATTGTTTAAAAAATATACATAGGAACCTATTTAACCCATTTCTGATAAGAATATGCATATAATTATTTTTCTACATAGGGATTATGAATGGAATATTCATTCTAGTTAAACATAGGGATTATGAATGGAATATTCATTCTAGTTAAACATACAAAGGAATATATTTAACCCATTTCTGATAAGAATACGAATATAATTATTTTTCTACATAGGGATTATTGGTGGAATACTGTTTTTAAATATACATAGTAACCTATTAAACCCATTTCTCATAAGAATATGCATATAACTATTTTTTTACATGGGGATTATGAATGGAATATTGTAGTTAAACATACATAGGAATATATTTAACCAATTTCTGATAAGAATATGCATATAAGTATTTTTCTACGTAGGGATGATGGGTGAAATATTGTTTATAAATATACATAGGGACCTATTTAGCCCATTTCTGATAAGAATATGCATATCATTATTTTTCTACATGGGGATTATGGGTTCAATATTATTTATAAATATACATAGGACCTATTTAACCAATTTTCTATTAAGAATATGCATATAATTATTTTTCTACATGGGGATTATAGTTAGAATATTGTTTATAAATATATATAGGAACCTATTTATGCCATTGCTTACAAAAATACGCATATCATTATTTTTCTACATATGGATTATGGGTGGAATATTGTTTATCAATATACATTGTAACCTATTTAACCCATTTCTGTTAACAATATGCATATAATTATTTTTTTACATGGGGATTATGGATGGAATATTTTTTATAAATTTACATAGCAACATATTAAACCTATTTCTGATATGAATGTGCATCTAATCATATTGCTATATGTGGATTATGGGTTGAATATTGTTTATAAATATACATAGGAACGCGTTTAAGCCATTTCTGATAAGAATATGCATATAATTATTTTTCTACATGGGGATTATGGGTGGAATATTTTTGATACATTTACATAGGAACATATTAAACCTATTTCTGATATGAATATGCATAACATTATTTTTCTACATGGGGATTATGGGTGGAATATTGTTTATAAATATACATAGTAACCTATTTAACCCATTTCTCATAAGAATATGCATATAATTATTTTTCTACATGGGGATTATGGATGGAATATTGTTGTTAAACATACATAGGAATATATTTATCCCATTTATCCCATTTCTTATAAAAAATACACATATAATTATTTTTCTACATTTGGATTATGGGTGGAATATTGTTTATAAATATACATAGGAACCTAATTAAAGAATTTCTGATAAGAATATGCATATAATTTATTTCTACATGGGGATTATTGGTGGAATATTGTTTATATACATACATAGGACCCTATTTAACCAATTTCTGATAAGAATATGCAAATAAGTATTTTTCTACACAGGGATTATGGGTGAAATATTGTTTATAAATATACATAGGAACCTAATTAGGAATATATTAAACCCATTTCTGATAAGAATATGAATATAATTATTTTTCTACATGTGGATTGTTTGTGGAATATTGTTTATAAATATACATAGGAACGTATTTAAGCCATTTCTGATAAGAATATGCATATAATTATATTTCTACATGGGGATTATGGGTGGAATATTGTTTATACATTTACATAGGAACATATTAAACCTATTTCTGATATGAATATGCATAACATTATTTTTCTACATGGGGATTATGGGTGGAATATTGTTGATAAATATACATAGTAACCTATTTAACCCATTTCTGATAAGTATATGCATATAATTATTTTTCAGTATGGGGATTATAGGTGGAATATTGTTTATAAAAATACATAGGAACTGATTTAACCCATTTCTGGTAAGAACATGCATATAATTATTTTCTACATAGGGATTAATGGTGGAATACTGTTTTTAAATATACATAGTAACTTTTTAACCCATTTCTCATAAGAATATACATATAATTCTTTTTCTACATGGGGATTATGGATGGAATATTGTTTCTTAAACATACATAGGAATATATTTATCCAATTTCTTATAAAAATACACATATAATTATTTTGCTACATATGGATTATGGGTGGAATATTGCTTATAAATATACATAGGAACGTATTTAAGCCATTTCTGATAAGAATATGCATATAATTATTTTTCTACATGGGGATTATGGGTGGAATATTGTTTATACATTTACATAGGAACATATTAAACCTATTTCTGATATGAATATGCATAACATTATTTTTCTACATGGGGATTATGGGTTCAATATTGTTTATAAATATACATAGGACCTATTTAACCAATTTTCTATTAAGAATATGCATATAATTATTTTTCTACATGGGGATTATAGTTAGAATATTGTTTATAAATATATATAGGAACCTATTTATGCCATTGCTTACAAAAATACGCATATCATTATTTTTCTACATATGGATTATGGGTGGAATATTGTTTATCAATATACATTGTAACCTATTTAACCCATTTCTGTTAACAATATGCATATAATTATTTTTTTACATGGGGATTATGGATGGAATATTGTTTATAAATTTACATAGCAACATATTAAACCTATTTCTGATATGAATGTGCATCTAATCATATTGCTATATGTGGATTATGGGTTGAATATTGTTTATAAATATACATAGGAACGCGTTTAAGCCATTTCTGATAAGAATATGCATATAATTATTTTTCTACATGGGGATTATGGGTGGAATATTTTTGATACATTTACATAGGAACATATTAAACCTATTTCTGATATGAATATGCATAACATTATTTTTCTACATGGGGATTATGGGTGGAATATTGTTTATAAATATACATAGTAACCTATTTAACCCATTTCTCATAAGAATATGCATATAATTATTTTTCTACATGGGGATTATGGATGGAATATTGTTGTTAAACATACATAGGAATATATTTATCCCATTTATCCCATTTCTTATAAAAATACACATATAATTATTTTTCTACATTTGGATTATGGGTGGAATATTGTTTATAAATATACATAGGAACCTAATTAAAGAATTTCTGATAAGAATATGCATATAATTTATTTCTACATGGGGATTATTGGTGGAATATTGCTTATATACATACATAGGACCCTATTTAACCAATTTGTGATAAGAATATGCATATAAGTATTTTTCTACATAGGGATTGTGGGTGGAATATTGTTTATAAATATATATAGGAATGTATTTAAGCCATTTCTGATAAGAATATGCATATAATTATATTTCTACGTGGGGATTATGGGTGGAATATTGTTTATACATTTACATAGGAACATATTAAACCTATTTCTGATATGAATATGCATAACATTATTTTTCTACATGGGGATTATGGGTGGAATATTGTTTATAAATATACATAGTAACCTATTTAACCCATTTCTGATAAGTATATGCATATAATTATTTTTCAGTATGGGGATTATAGGTGGAATATTGTTTATAAATATACATAGGAACTGATTTAACCCATTTTGGTAAGAACATGCATATAATTATTTTCTACATAGGGATTAATGGCGGAATACTGTTTTTAAATATACATAGTAACTTTTTAACCCATTTCTCATAAGAATATACATATAATTATTTTTCTACATGGGGATTATGGATGGAATATTGTTTCTTAAACATACATAGGAATATATTTATCCAATTTCTTATAAAAATACACATATAATTATTTTGCTACATATGGATTATGGGTGGAATATTGTTTATAAATATACATAGGAACGTATTTAAGCCATTTCTGATAAGAATATGCATATAATTATTTTTCTACATGGGGATTATGGGTGGAATATTGTTTATACATTTACATAGGAACATATTAAACCTATTTCTGTTATGAATATGCATAACATTATTTTTCTACATGGGGATTATGGGTGGAATATTGTTTATAAATATACATAGTAACCTATTTAACCCATTTCTGATAAGAATATGCACATAATTATTTCTCTACATGGGGATTATGGGTGGAATAATGTTTGTAAATATACATAGTAACCTATTTAACCCATTTCTCATAAGAATATGCATATAATTATTTTTCTACATGGGGATTATGGATGGAATATTGTTTTTAAACATACATAGGAATATATTTATCCAATTTCTTATAAAAATAAGCATATAATTATTTTTCTACATATGGATTATGGGTGGAATATTGTTTATAAATATACATAGGAACGTATTGAAGCCATTTCTGATAAGATTATGCATATCATTTTTTTTCTTTATGGGGTTATGGGTGGAATATTGTTTATAAATATACATAGGAACCTAATTAAAGCATTTCTGATAAGAATATGCATATAATTTTTTTTCTACATGGGGATTATTGGTGGAATATTGTTTATATACATACATAGGACCCTATTTAACCAATTTCTGATAAGAATATGCATATAAGTATTTTTCTACACAGGGATTATGGGTGAAATATTGTTTATAAATATACATAGGAACCTAATTAAAGCATTTCTGATAAGAATATGCATATAATATTTTTTCTGCATGGGGATTATAGTGGGAAATTGTTTAAAAAATATACATAGGAACCTATTTAACCCATTTCTGATAAGAATATGCATATAATTATTTTTCTACATAGGGATTATGAATGGAATATTCATTCTAGTTAAACATAGGGATTATGAATGGAATATTCATTCTAGTTAAACATACAAAGGAATATATTTAACCCATTTCTGATAAGAATACGAATATAATTATTTTTCTACATGGGGATTATGGGTGGAATATTGTTTATAAATATACATAGGCACATAGTTAACCCAATTTCTGATAAGAATATGTATATAAGTATTTTTCTAGGGATTATGGGTGAAATAGTGTTTATTAATGTACATAGGAACATATTAAACATATTTCTGTTATGAATATGCATAAAATTATTTTTCTACATGGGGATTATGGATGGAATATTGTTTATAAATGTACATAGGACGCTATTTAACCCATTTTTGATACAAGTATGCATATAATTATTTTTCTACATAGGGATTATTGGTGGAATACTGTTTTTAAATATACATAGTAACCTATTAAACCCATTTCTCATAAGAATATGCATATAACTATTTTTTTACATGGGGATTATGAATGGAATATTGTAGTTAAACATACATAGGAATATATTTAACCAATTTCTGATAAGAATATGCATATAAGTATTTTTCTACGTAGGGATGATGGGTGAAATATTGTTTATAAATATACATAGGGACCTATTTAGCCCATTTCTGATAGGACTATGCATATCATTATTTTTCTACATGGGGATTATGGGTTCAATATTGTTTATAAATATACATAGGACCTATTTAACCAATTTTCTATTAAGAATATGCATATAATTATTTTTCTACATGGGGATTATAGTTAGAATATTGTTTATAAATATATATAGGAACCTATTTATGCCATTGCTTACAAAAATACGCATATCATTATTTTTCTACATATGGATTATGGGTGGAATATTGTTTATCAATATACATTGTAACCTATTTAACCCATTTCTGTTAACAATATGCATATAATTATTTTTTTACATGGGGATTATGGATGGAATATTGTTTATAAATTTACATAGCAACATATTAAACCTATTTCTGATATGAATGTGCATCTAATCATATTGCTATATGTGGATTATGGGTTGAATATTGTTTATAAATATACATAGGAACGCGTTTAAGCCATTTCTGATAAGAATATGCATATAATTATTTTTCTACATGGGGATTATGGGTGGAATATTTTTGATACATTTACATAGGAACATATTAAACCTATTTCTGATATGAATATGCATAACATTATTTTTCTACATGGGGATTATGGGTGGAATATTGTTTATAAATATACATAGTAACCTATTTAACCCATTTCTCATAAGAATATGCATATAATTATTTTTCTACATGGGGATTATGGATGGAATATTGTTGTTAAACATACATAGGAATATATTTATCCCATTTATCCCATTTCTTATAAAAATAAACATATAATTATTTTTCTACATTTGGATTATGGGAGGAATATTGTTTATAAATATACATAGGAACCTAATTAAAGAATTTCTGATAAGAATATGCATATAATTTATTTCTACATGGGGATTATTGGTGGAATATTGTTTATATACATACATAGGACCCTATTTAACCAATTTGTGATAAGAATATGCATATAAGTATTTTTCTACATAGGGATTATGGGTGAAATATTGTTTATAAATATACATAGGAACCTAATTAGGAATATATTAAACCCATTTCTGATAAGAATATGAATATAATTATTTTTCTACATGTGGATTGTTTGTGGAATATTGTTTATAAATATACATAGGAACGTATTTAAGCCATTTCTGATAAGAATATGCATATAATTATATTTCTACATGGGGATTATGGGTGGAATATTGTTTATACATTTACATAGGAACATATTAAACCTATTTCTGATATGAATATGCATAACATTATTTTTCTACATGGGGATTATGGGTGGAATATTGTTTATAAATATACATAGTAACCTATTTAACCCATTTCTGATAAGTATATGCATATAATTATTTTTCAGTATGGGGATTATAGGTGGAATATTGTTTATAAATATACATAGGAACTGATTTAACCCATTTCTGGTAAGAACATGCATATAATTATTTTCTACATAGGGATTAATGGCGGAATACTGTTTTTAAATATACATAGTAACTTTTTAACCCATTTCTCACAAGAATATACATATAATTATTTTTCTACATGGGGATTATGGATGGAATATTGTTTCTTAAACATACATAGGAATATATTTATCCAATTTCTTATAAAAATACACATATAATTATTTTATTACATATGGATTATGGGTGGAATATTGTTTATAAATATACATAGGAACGTATTTAAGCCATTTCTGATAAGAATATGCATATAATTATTTTTCTACATGTGGATTATGGGTGGAATATTGTTTATACATTTACATAGGAACATATTAAACCTATTTCTGATATGAATATGCATAACATTATTTTTCTACATGGGGATTATGGGTGGAATATTGTTTATAAATATACATAGTAACCTAATTAACCCATTTCTGATAAGAATATGCACACAATTATTTCTCTACATGGGGATTATGGGTGGAATAATGTTTGTAAATATACATAGTAACCTATTTAACCCATTTCTCATAAGAATATGCATATAATTATTTTTCTACATGGGGATTATGGATGGAATATTGTTTTTAAACATACATAGGAATATATTTATCCAATTTCTTATAAAAATACGCATATAATTATTTTTCTACATATCTATTATGGGTGGAATATTGTTTATAAATATACATAGGAACGTATTTAAGCCATTTCTGATAAGATTATGCATATCATTTTTTTTCTATATGGGGTTATGGGTGGAATATTGTTTATAAATATACATAGGAACCTAATTAAAGCATTTCTGATAAGAATATGCATATAATTTTTTTTCTACATGGGGATTATTGGTGGAATATTGTTTATATACATACATAGGACCCTATTTAACCAATTTCTGATAAGAATATGCATATAAGTATTTTTCTACACAGGGATTATGGGTGAAATATTGTTTATAAATATACATAGGAACCTAATTAAAGCATTTCTGATAAGAATATGCATATAATATTTTTTCTGCATGGGGATTATAGTGCGAAATTGTTTAAAAAATATACATAGGAACCTATTTAACCCATTTCTGATAAGAATATGCATATAATTATTTTTCTACATAGGGATTATGAATGGAATATTCATTCTAGTTAAACATAGGGATTATGAATGGAATATTCATTCTAGTTAAACATACAAAGGAATATATTTAACCCATTTCTGATAAGAATACGAGTATAATTATTTTTCTACATGGGGATTATGGGTGGAATATTGTTTATAAATATACATAGGCACATAGTTAACCCAATTTCTGATAAGAATATGTATATAAGTATTTTTCTAGGGATTATGGGTGAAATAGTGTTTATTAATTTACATAGGAACATATTAAACATATTTCTGTTATGAATATGCATAAAATTATTTTTCTACATGGGGATTATGGGTGGAATATTGTTTATAAATATACATAGGACGCTATTTAACCCATTTTTGATACAAATATGCATATAATTATTTTTCTACATAGGGATTATTGGTGGAATACTGTTTTTAAATATACATAGTAACCTATTAAACCCATTTCTCATAAGAATATGCATATAACTATTTTTTTACATGTGGATTATGAATGGAATATTGTAGTTAAACATACATAGGAATATATTTAACCAATTTCTGATAAGAATATGCATATAAGTATTTTTCTACGTAGGGATGATGGGTGAAATATTGTTTATAAATATACATAGGGACCTATTTAGCCCATTTCTGATAAGAATATGCATATCATTATTTTTCTACATGGGGATTATGGGTTCAATATTGTTTATAAATATACATAGGACCTATTTAACCAATTTTCTATTAAGAATATGCATATAATTATTTTTCTACATGGGGATTATGGGTGGAATATTGTTTATAAATATACATAGTAACCTATTTAACCCATTTCTGATAAGAATATGCACATAATTATTTCTCTACATGGGGATTATGGGTGGAATAATGTTTGTAAATATACATAGTAACCTATTTAACCCATTTCTCATAAGAATATGCATATAATTATTTTTCTACATGGGGATTATGGATGGAATATTGTTTTTAAACATACATAGGAATATATTTATCCAATTTCTTATAAAAATATGCATATAATTATTTTTCTACATATATATTATGGGTGGAATATTGTTTATAAATATACATAGGAACGTATTTAAGCCATTTCTGATAAGATTATGCATATAATTTTTTTTCTATATGGGGTTATGGGTGGAATATTGTTTATAAATATACATAGTAACCTATTTAACCCATTTCTGATAAGTATATGCATATAATTATTTTTCAGTATGGGGATTATAGGTGGAATATTGTTTATAAATATACATAGGAACTGATTTAACCCATTTCTGGTAAGAACATGCATATAATTATTTTCTACATAGGGATTAATGGCGGAATACTGTTTTTAAATATACATAGTAACTTTTTAATCCATTTCTCACAAGAATATACATATAATTATTTTTCTACATGGGGATTATGGATGGAATATTGTTTCTTAAACATACATAGGAATATATTTATCCAATTTCTTATAAAAATACACATATAATTATTTTATTACATATGGATTATGGGTGGAATATTGTTTATAAATATACATAGGAACGTATTTAAGCCATTTCTGATAAGAATATGCATATAATTATTTTTCTACATGTGGATTATGGGTGGAATATTGTTTATACATTTACATAGGAACATATTAAACCTATTTCTGATATGAATATGCATAACATTATTTTTCTACATGGGGATTATGGGTGGAATATTGTTTATAAATATACATAGTAACCTAATTAACCCATTTCTGATAAGAATATGCACACAATTATTTCTCTACATGGGGATTATGGGTGGAATAATGTTTGTAAATATACATAATAACCTATTTAACCCATTTCTCATAAGAATATGCATATAATTATTTTTCTACATGGGGATTATGGATGGAATATTGTTTTTAAACATACATAGGAATATATTTATCCAATTTCTTATAAAAATACGCATATAATTATTTTTCTACATATCTATTATGGGTGGAATATTGTTTATAAATATACATAGGAACGTATTTAAGCCATTTCTGATAAGATTATGCATATCATTTTTTTTCTATATGGGGTTATGGGTGGAATATTGTTTATAAATATACATAGGAACCTAATTAAAGCATTTCTGATAAGAATATGCATATAATTTTTTTTCTACATGGGGATTATTGGTGGAATATTGTTTATATACATACATAGGACCCTATTTAACCAATTTCTGATAAGAATATGCATATAAGTATTTTTCTACACAGGGATTATGGGTGAAATATTGTTTATAAATATACATAGGAACCTAATTAAAGCATTTCTGATAAGAATATGCATATAATATATTTTTTCTGCATGGGGATTATAGTGGGAAATTGTTTAAAAAATATACATAGGAACCTATTTAACCCATTTCTGATAAGAATATGCATATAATTATTTTTCTACATAGGGATTATGAATGGAATATTCATTCTAGTTAAACATAGGGATTATGAATGGAATATTCATTCTAGTTAAACATACAAAGGAATATATTTAACCCATTTCTGATAAGAATACGAATATAATTATTTTTCTACATGGGGATTATGGGTGGAATATTGTTTATAAATATACATAGGCACATAGTTAACCCAATTTCTGATAAGAATATGTATATAAGTATTTTTCTAGGGATTATGGGTGAAATAGTGTTTATTAATTTACATAGGAACATATTAAACATATTTCTGTTATGAATATGCATAAAATTATTTTTCTACATGGGGATTATGGGTGGAATATTGTTTATAAATGTACATAGGACGCTATTTAACCCATTTTTGATACAAGTATGCATATAATTATTTTTCTACATAGGGATTATTGGTGGAATACTGTTTTTAAATATACATAGTAACCTATTAAACCCATTTCTCATAAGAATATGCATATAACTATTTTTTTACATGGGGATTATGAATGGAATATTGTAGTTAAACATACATAGGAATATATTTAACCAATTTCTGATAAGAATATGCATATAAGTATTTTTCTACGTAGGGATGATGGGTGAAATATTGTTTATAAATATACATAGGGACCTATTTAGCCCATTTCTGATAAGACTATGCATATCATTATTTTTCTACATGGGGATTATGGGTTCAATATTGTTTATAAATATACATAGGACCTATTTAACCAATTTTCTATTAAGAATATGCATATAATTATTTTTCTACATGGGGATTATAGTTAGAATATTGTTTATAAATATATATAGGAACCTATTTATGCCATTGCTTACAAAAATACGCATATCATTATTTTTCTACATATGGATTATGGGTGGAATATTGTTTATCAATATACATTGTAACCTATTTAACCCATTTCTGTTAACAATATGCATATAATTATTTTTTTACATGGGGATTATGGATGGAATATTGTTTATAAATTTACATAGCAACATATTAAACCTATTTCTGATATGAATGTGCATCTAATCATATTGCTATATGTGGATTATGGGTTGAATATTGTTTATAAATATACATAGGAACGCGTTTAAGCCATTTCTGATAAGAATATGCATATAATTATTTTTCTACATGGGGATTATGGGTGGAATATTTTTGATACATTTACATAGGAACATATTAAACCTATTTCTGATATGAATATGCATAACATTATTTTTCTACATGGGGATTATGGGTGGAATATTGTTTATAAATATACATAGTAACCTATTTAACCCATTTCTCATAAGAATATGCATATAATTATTTTTCTACATGGGGATTATGGATGGAATATTGTTGTTAAACATACATAGGAATATATTTATCCCATTTATCCCATTTCTTATAAAAATAAACATATAATTATTTTTCTACATTTGGATTATGGGAGGAATATTGTTTATAAATATACATAGGAACCTAATTAAAGAATTTCTGATAAGAATATGCATATAATTTATTTCTACATGGGGATTATTGGTGGAATATTGTTTATATACATACATAGGACCCTATTTAACCAATTTGTAATAAGAATATGCATATAAGTATTTTTCTACATAGGGATTATGGGTGAAATATTGTTTATAAATATACATAGGAACCTAATTAGGAATATATTAAACCCATTTCTGATAAGAATATGAATATAATTATTTTTCTACATGTGGATTGTTTGTGGAATATTGTTTATAAATATACATAGGAACGTATTTAAGCCATTTCTGATAAGAATATGCATATAATTATATTTCTACATGGGGATTATGGGTGGAATATTGTTTATACATTTACATAGGAACATATTAAACCTATTTCTGATATGAATATGCATAACATTATTTTTCTACATGGGGATTATGGGTGGAATATTGTTTATAAATATACATAGTAACCTATTTAACCCATTTCTGATAAGTATATGCATATAATTATTTTTCAGTATGGGGATTATAGGTGGAATATTGTTTATAAATATACATAGGAACTGATTTAACCCATTTCTGGTAAGAACATGCATATAATTATTTTCTACATAGGGATTAATGGCGGAATACTGTTTTTAAATATACATAGTAACTTTTTAACCCATTTCTCATAAGAATATACATATAATTATTTTTCTACATGGGGATTATGGATGGAATATTGTTTCTTAAACATACATAGGAATATATTTATCCAATTTCTTATAAAAATACACATATAATTATTTTGCTACATATGGATTATGGGTGGAATATTGTTTATAAATATACATAGGAACGTATTTAAGCCATTTCTGATAAGAATATGCATATAATTATTTTTCTACATGGGGATTATGGGTGGAATATTGTTTATACATTTACATAGGAACATATTAAACCTATTTCTGTTATGAATATGCATAACATTATTTTTCTACATGGGGATTATGGGTGGAATATTGTTTATAAATATACATAGTAACCTATTTAACCCATTTCTGATAAGAATATGCACACAATTATTTCTCTACATGGGGATTATGGGTGGAATAATGTTTGTAAATATACATAGTAACCTATTTAACCCATTTCTCATAAGAATATGCATATAATTATTTTTCTACATGGGGATTATGGATGGAATATTGTTTTTAAACATACATAGGAATATATTTATCCAATTTCTTATAAAAATACGCATATAATTATTTTTCTACATATGGATTATGGGTGGAATATTGTTTATAAATATACATAGGAACGTATTGAAGCCATTTCTGATAAGATTATGCATATCATTTTTTTTCTTTATGGGGTTATGGGTGGAATATTGTTTATAAATATACATAGGAACCTAATTAAAGCATTTCTGATAAGAATATGCATATAATTTTTTTTCTACATGGGGATTATTGGTGGAATATTGTTTATATACATACATAGGACCCTATTTAACCAATTTCTGATAAGAATATGCATATAAGTATTTTTCTACACAGGGATTATGGGTGAAATATTGTTTATAAATATACATAGGAACCTAATTAAAGCATTTCTGATAAGAATATGCATATAATATTTTTTCTGCATGGGGATTATAGTGGGAAATTGTTTAAAAAATATACATAGGAACCTATTTAACCCATTTCTGATAAGAAGATGCATATAATTATTTTTCTACATAGGGATTATGAATGGAATATTCATTCTAGTTAAACATAGGGATTATGAATGGAATATTCATTCTAGTTAAACATACAAAGGAATATATTTAACCCATTTCTGATAAGAATACGAATATAATTATTTTTCTACATGGGGATTATGGGTGGAATATTGTTTATAAATATACATAGGCACATAGTTCACCCAATTTCTGATAAGAATATGTATATAGGTATTTTTTCTAGGGATTATGGGTGAAATAGTGTTTATTAATTTACATAGGAACATATTAAACATATTTCTGATATGAATATGCATAAAATTATTTTTCTACATGGGGATTATGGGTGGAATATTGTTTATAAATATACATAGGACGCTATTTAACCCATTTCTGATACGAATATGCATATAATTATTTTTCTACATAGGGATTATTGGTGGAATACTGTTTTTAAATATACATAGTAACCTATTTAACCCATTTCTCATAAGAATGTGCATATAACTATTTTTTTACATGGGGATTATGAATGGGATATTGTAGTTAAACATACATAGGAATATATTTAACCAATTTCTGATAAGAATATGCATATAAGTATTTTTCTACGTAGGGATGATGGTTGAAATATTGTTTATAAATATACATAGGGCCCTTTTTAGCCCATTTCTGATAAGAATATGCATATCATTATTTTTCTACATGGGGATTATGGGTTCAATATTATTTATAAATATACATAGGACCTATTTAACCAATTTTCTATTAAGAATATGCATATAATTATTTTTCTACATGGGGATTATAGTTAGAATATTGTTTATAAATATATATAGGAACCTATTTATGCCATTGCTTACAAAAATACGCATATCATTATTTTTCTACATATTGATTATGGGTGGAATATTGTTTATCAATATACATTGTAACCTATTTAACCCATTTCAGTTAACAAAATGCATATAATTATTTTTTTACATGGGGATTATGGATGGAATATTGTTAATAAATTTACATAGCAACATATTAAACCTATTTCTGATATGAATGTGCATATAATTATATTGGTATATGGGGATTATGGTTTGAATATTGTTTATAAATATACATAGGAACGTATTTAAGCCATTTCTGATAAGAATATGCATATAATTATTTTTCTACATGGGGATTATGGGTGGAATATTGTTTATACATTTACATAGGAACATATTAAACCTATTTCTGATATGAA
The DNA here is from genome assembly GCF_042186555.1 of Aquarana catesbeiana. Taxonomy (NCBI): domain Eukaryota; kingdom Metazoa; phylum Chordata; class Amphibia; order Anura; family Ranidae; genus Aquarana; species Aquarana catesbeiana. Next base: position 532,976,494 of record NC_133325.1, on the reverse strand, counting down.
TATGCATAACATTATTTTTCTACATGGGGATTATGGGTGGAATATTGTTTATAAATATACATAGTAACCTATTTAACCCATTTCTGATAAGTATATGCATGTCATTATTATTCAGTATGGGGATTATAGGTGGAATATTGTTCATAAATATACATAGGAACTGATTTAACCTAATAAGAATATGCACATAATTATTTCTCTACATGGGGATTATGGGTGGAATAATGTTTGTAAATATACATAGTAACCTATTTAACCCATTTCTCATAAGAATATGCATATAATTATTTTTCTACATGGGGATTATGGATGGAATATTGTTTTTAAACATACATAGGAATATATTTATCCAATTTCTTATAAAAATACGCATATAATTATTTTTCTACATATGGATTATGGGTGGAATATTGTTTATAAATATACATAGGAACGTATTTAAGCCATTTCTGATAAGATTATGCATATAATTTTTTTTCTATATGGGGTTATGGGTGGAATATTGTTTATAAATATACATAGGAACCTAATTAAAGCCTTTCTGATAAGAATATGCATATAATTTTTTTTCTACATGGGGATTATTGGTGGAATATTGTTTATATACATACATAGGACCCTATTTAAGCAATTTCTGATAAGAATATGCATATAAGTATTTTTCTACACTGGGATTATGGGTGAAATATTGTTTATAAATATACATAGGAACCTAATTAAAGCATTTCTGATAAAATATGCATATAATATTTTTTCTGCGTGGGGATTATAGTGGGAAATTGTTTAAAAAATATACATAGGAACCTATTTAACCCATTTCTGATAAGAATATGCATATAATTATTTTTCTACATAGGGATTATGAATGGAATATTCATTCTAGTTAAACATAGGGATTATGAATGGAATATTAATTCTAGTTAAACATACAAAGGAATATTTTTAACCCATTTCTGATAAGAATACGAATATAATTATTTTTCTACATGGGGATTATGGGTGGAATATTGTTTATAAATATACATAGGCACATAGTTAACCCAATTTCTGATAAGAATATGTATATAAGTATTTTTCTATGGATTATGGGTGAAATAGTGTTTATTAATTTACATAGGAACATATTAAACATATTTCTGATATGAATATGCATAAAATTTTTTTTCTACATTGGGATTATGGGTGGAATATTGTTTATAAATTTACATAGCAACATATTAAACCTATTTCTGATATGAATGTGCATATAATTATATCGGTATATGGGGATTATGGGTTGAATATTGTTTATAAATATACATAGGAACGTATTTAAGCCATTTCTGATAAGAATATGCATATAATTATTTTTCTACATGGGGATTATGGGTGGAATATTGTTTATACATTTACATAGGAACATATTAAACCTATTTCTGATATGAATATGCATAACATTATTTTTCTACATGGGGATTATGGGTGGAATATTGTTTATAAATATACATAGTAACCTATTTAACCCATTTCTGATAAGTATATGCATGTCATTATTATTCAGTATGGGGATTATGGATGGAATATTGTTGTTAAACATAGATAGGAATATATTTATCCCATTTATCCCATTTCTTATAAAAATACACATATAATTATTTTTCTACATTTGGATTATGGGTGGAATATTGTTTATAAATATACATAGGAACCTAATTAAAGAATTTCTGATAAGAATATGCATATAATTTATTTCTACATGGGGATTATTGGTGGAATATTGTTTATATACATACATAGGACCCTATTTAACCAATTTGTGATAAGAATATGCATATAAGTATTTTTCTACATAGGGATTATGGGTGAAATATTGTTTATAAATATACATAGGAACCTAATTAGGAATATATTAAACCCATTTCTGATAAGAATATGAATATAATTATTTTTCTACATGTGGATTGTTTGTGGAATATTGTTTATAAATATACATAGGAACGTATTTAAGCCATTTCTGATAAGAATATGCATATAATTATATTTCTACATGGGGATTATGGGTGGAATATTGTTTATACATTTACATAGGAACATATTAAACCTATTTCTGATATGAATATGCATAACATTATTTTTCTACATAGGGATTATTGGTGGAATACTGTTTTTAAATATACATAGTAACCTATTTAACCCATTTCTCATAAGAATATGCATATAACTATTTTTTTACATGGGGATTATGAATGGAATATTGTAGTTAAACATATATAGGAATATATTTAACCAATTTCTGATAAGAATATGCATATAAGTATTTTTCTACGTAGGGATGATGGTTGAAATATTGTTTATAAATATACATAGGGACCTATTTAGCCCATTTCTGATAAGAATATGCATATCATTATTTTTCTACATGGGGATTATGGGTTCTATATTGTTTATAAATATACATAGGACCTATTTAACCAATTTTTTTTTAAGAATATGCATATAATTATTTTTCTACATGGGGATTATAATTAGAATATTGTTTATAAATATATATAGGAACCTATTTATGCCATTGCTTACAAAAATACGCATATCATTATTTTTCTACATATTGATTATGGGTGGAATATTGTTTATCAATATACATTGTAACCTATTTAACCCATTTCTGTTAACAATATGCTTATAATTATTTTTTTACATGGGGATTATGGATGGAATATTGTTAATAAATTTACATAGCAACATATTAAACCTATTTCTGATATGAATGTGCATATAATTATATTGGTATATGGGGATTATGGGTTGAATATTGTTTATAAATATAAATAGGAACGTATTTAAGCCATTTCTGATAAGAATATGCATATAATTATTTTTCTACATGGGGATTATGGGTTGAATATTGTTTATACATTTACATAGGAACATATTAAACCTATTTCTGATATGAATATGCATAACATTATTTTTCTACATGGGGATTATGGGTGGAATATTGTTTATAAATATACATAGGAACTGATTTAACCTGATAAGAATATGCACATAATTATTTCTCTACATGGGGATTATGGGTGGAATAATGTTTGTAAATATACATAGTAACCTATTTAACCCATTTCTCATAAGAATATGCATATAATTATTTTTCTACATGGGGATTATGGATGGAATATTGTTTTTAAACATACATAGGAATATATTTATCCAATTTCTTATAAAAATACGCATATAATTATTTTTCTACATATGGATTATGGGTGGAATATTGTTTATAAATATACATAGGAACATATTTAAGCCATTTCTGATAAGATTATGCATATAATTTTTTTTCTATATGGGGTTATGGGTGGAATATTGTTTATAAATATACATAGGAACCTAATTAAAGCCTTTCTGATAAGAATATGCATATAATTTTTTTTCTACATGGGGATTATTGGTGGAATATTGTTTATATACATACATAGGACCCTATTTAAGCAATTTCTGATAAGAATATGCATATAAGTATTTTTCTACACAGGGATTATGGGTGAAATATTGTTTATAAATATACATAGGAACCTAATTAAAGCATTTCTGATAAAATATGCATATAATATTTTTTCTGCATGGGGATTATAGTGGGAAATTGTTTAAAAAATATACATAGGAACCTATTTAACCCATTTCTGATAAGAATATGCATATAATTATTTTTCTACATAGGGATTATGAATGGAATATTCATTCTAGTTAAACATAGGGATTATGAATGGAATATTCATTCTAGTTAAACATACAAAGGAATATTTTTAACCCATTTCTGATAAGAATACGAATATAATTATTTTTCTACATGGGGATTATGGGTGGAATATTGTTTATAAATATACATAGGCACATAGTTAACCCAATTTCTGATAAGAATATGTATATAAGTATTTTTCTATGGATTATGGGTGAAATAGTGTTTATTAATTTACATAGGAACATATTAAACATATTTCTGATATGAATATGCATAAAATTATTTTTCTACATTGGGATTATGGGTGGAATATTGTTTATAAATTTACATAGCAACATATTAAACCTATTTCTGATATGAATGTGCATATAATTATATCGGTATATGGGGATTATGGGTTGAATATTGTTTATAAATATACATAGGAACGTATTTAAGCCATTTCTGATAAGATTATGCATATAATTTTTTTTCTATATGGGGTTATGGGTGGAATATTGTTTATAAATATACATAGGAACCTAATTAAAGCCTTTCTGATAAGAATATGCATATAATTTTTTTTCTACATGGGGATTATTGGTGGAATATTGTTTATATACATACATAGGACCCTATTTAAGCAATTTCTGATAAGAATATGCATATAAGTATTTTTCTACACAGCAATTATGGGTGAAATATGGTTATAAATATACATAGGAACCTAATTAAAGCATTTCTGATAAGAATATGCATATAATATTTTTTCTGCATGGGGATTATAGTGGGAAATTGTTTAAAAAATATACATAGGAACCTATTTAACCCATTTCTGATAAGAATATGCATATAATTATTCTTCTACAAAGGGATTATGAATGGAATATTCATTCTAGTTAAACATAGGGATTATGAATGGAATATTCATTCTAGTTAAACATACAAAGGAATATATTTAACCCATTTCTGATAAGAATACGAATATCATTATTTTTCTACATGAGGATGATGGGTGGAATATTGTTTATAAATATAAATAGGCACATAGTTAACCCAATTTCTGATAAGAATATGTATATAAGTATTTTTCTAGGGATTATGGGTGAAATAGTGTTTATTAATTTACATAGGAACATATTAAACCTATTTCTGATATGAATATGCATAAAATTATTTTTCTACATGGGGATTATGGGTGGAATATTGTTTATAAATTTACATAGCAACATATTAAACCTATTTCTGATATGAATGTGCATATAATTATATTGGTATATGGGGATTATGGGTTGAATATTGTTTATAAATATACATAGGAACGTATTTAAGCCATTTCTGATAAGAATATGCATATAATTATTTTTCTACATGGGGATTATGGATGGAATATTGTTTATACATTTACATAGGAACATATTAAACCTATTTCTGATATGAATATGCATAACATTATTTTTCTACATGGGGATTATGGGTGGAATATTGTTTATAAATATACATAGTAACCTATTTAACCCATTTCTGATAAGTATATGCATGTCATTATTATTCAGTATGGGGATTATAGGTGGAATATTGTTTATAAATATACATAGGAACTGATTTAACCTGATAAGAATATGCACATAATTATTTCTCTACATGGGGATTATGGGTGGAATAATGTTTGTAAATATACATAGTAACCTATTTAACCCATTTCTCATAAGAATATGCATATAATTATTTTTCTACATGGGGATTATGGATGGAATATTGTTTTTAAACATACATAGGAATATATTTATCCAATTTCTTATAAAAATACGCATATAATTATTTTTCTACATATGGATTATGGGTGGAATATTGTTTATAAATATACATAGGAACGTATTTAAGCCATTTCTGATAAGATTATGCATATCATGTTTTTTCTATATGGGGTTATGGGTGGAATATTGTTTATAAATATACATAGGAACCTAATTAAAGCATTTCTGATAAGAATATGCATATAATTTTTTTTCTACATGGGGATTATTGGTGGAATATTGTTTATATACATACATAGGACCCTATTTAACCAATTTCTGATAAGAATATGCATATAAGTATTTTTCTACACAGGGATTATGGGTGAAATATTGTTTATAAATATACATAGGAACCTAATTAAAGCATTTCTGATAAGAATATGCATATAATATTTTTTCTGCATGGGGATTATAGTGGGAAATTGTTTAAAAAATATACATAGGAACCTATTTAACCCATTTCTGATAAGAATATGCATATAATTATTTTTCTACATAGGGATTATGAATGGAATATTCATTCTAGTTAAACATAGGGATTATGAATGGAATATTCATTCTAGTTAAACATACAAAGGAATATATTTAACCCATTTCTGATAAGAATACGAATATAATTATTTTTCTACATGGGGATTACGGGTGGAATATTGTTTATAAATATACATAGGCACATAGTTAACCCAATTTCTGATAAGAATATGTATATAAGTATTTTTCTAGGGATTATGGGTGAAATAGTGTTTATTAATTTACATAGGAACATATTAAACATATTTCTGTTATGAATATGCATAAAATTATTTTTCTACATGGGGATTATGGGTGGAATATTGTTTATAAATATACATAGTACGCTATTTAACCCATTTTTGATACAAATATGCATATAATTATTTTTCTACATAGGGATTATTGGTGGAATACTGTTTTTAAATATACATAGTAACCTATTAAACCCATTTCTCATAAGAATATGCATATAACTATTTTTTTACATGGGGATTATGAATGGAATATTGTAGTTAAACATACATAGGAATATATTTAACCAATTTCTGATAAGAATATGCATATAAGTATTTTTCTACGTAGGGATGATGGGTGAAATATTGTTTATAAATATACATAGGGACCTATTTAGCCCATTTCTGATAAGAATATGCATATCATTATTTTTCTACATCTGGATTATGGGTTCAATATTGTTTATAAATATACATAGGACCTATTTAACCAATTTTCTATTAAGAATATGCATATAATTATTTTTCTACATGGGGATTATAGTTAGAATATTGTTTATAAATATATATAGGAACCTATTTATGCCATTGCTTACAAAAATACGCATATCATTATTTTTCTACATATGGATTATGGGTGGAATATTGTTTATCAATATACATTGTAACCTATTTAACCCATTTCTGTTAACAATATGCATATAATTATTTTTTTACATGGGGATTATGGATGGAATATTGTTTATAAATTTACATAGCAACATATTAAACCTATTTCTGATATGAATGTGCATCTAATCATATTGCTATATGTGGATTATGGGTTGAATATTGTTTATAAATATACATAGGAACGCGTTTAAGCCATTTCTGATAAGAATATGCATATAATTATTTTTCTACATGGGGAGTAGTGCCCCTGGAGTGGAAGGCCAGGGGTGCCATAGAATCACTGTGTGTGGCAGACACTTTGATTTTGGGCACCAAGGTCACTACACCATATAACACGCTTTTTAAGCACCTGCCTCTTGGGCCGGGAATTTTGGCTAGGACCAGAGGAATTTTTTATTCCTGGCCGGAGGGCCTGGTCATTGTTTTACACAATGGCCACTTCTTTCACTCTCCTCTTCACTATCCCTTTCCCCACTTTTTATTTATTTTGAAAACCTATGTTTTGTCACGTCTTGTCTTCACGTTTTTGCACGTTTGATTAGTAAGGATGCGGGTCTTCGGGCCAGCCCTGAACGTCTTGGGTGGGGGTGGACATGGCCTTTTGGCTTAGTTCGCCCTCTCTCATGGGGTCTCCCTTTGGGGGAGCCCCACCTAGTACTTGGGTGGGTCCTGTCTCGGCAGGCCCTCCAGAGAACGGGGTCTGTCTGGTTTCGGCCGGATAGAAAATTGTAAGTACCTTTGTCCCCGCAGGAGCCTAACGCCCCGGGGGATCAGGGAATTGGCACGTCTTGTGTACCCGTGGCACTTTTTTGTGAGCACTCTTTATGTGTGTGCACATTTTTTATGCACCGGGTGAAGTTTTTGGGGTGTGTTTTGCATGCCATAGGCTTTCAATTAAAAAAAAAAAAAAAAAATGGGGATTATGGGTGGAATATTTTTGATACATTTACATAGGAACATATTAAACCCATTTCTCATAAGAATATGCATATAATTATTTTTCTACATGGGGATTATGGATGGAATATTGTTGTTAAACATACATAGGAATATATTTATCCCATTTATCCAATTTCTTCTAAAAATACACATATAATTATTTTTCTACATTTGGATTATGGGTGGAATATTGTTTATAAATATACATAGGAACCTAATTAAAGAATTTCTGATAAGAATATGCATATAATTTATTTCTACATAGGGATTATTGGTGGAATATTGTTTATATACATACATAGGACCCTATTTAACCAATTTGTGATAAGAATATGCATATAAGTATTTTTCTACATAGGGATTATGGGTGAAATATTGTTTATAAATATACATAGGAACCTAATTAGGAATATATTAAACCCATTTCTGATAAGAATTATGAATATAATTATTTTTCTACATGTGGATTGTTTGTGGAATATTGTTTATAAATATACATAGGAACTTATTTAAGCCATTTCTGATAAGAATATGCATATAATTATATTTCTACATGGGGATTATGGGTGGAATATTGTTTATACATTTACATAGGAACATATTAAACCTATTTCTGATATGAATATGCATAACATTATTTTTCTACATGGGGATTATGGGTGGAATATTGTTTATAAATATACATAGTATCCTATTTAACCCATTTCTGATAAGTATATGCATATAATTATTTTTCAGTATGGGGATTATAGGTGGAATATTGTTTATAAATATACATAGGAACTGATTTAACCCATTTCTGGTAAGAACATGCATATAATTATTTTCTACATAGGGATTAATGGCGGAATACTGTTTTTAAATATACATAGTAACTTTTTAACCCATTTCTCATAAGAATATACATATAATTATTTTTCTACATGGGGATTATGGATGGAATATTGTTTCTTAAACATACATAGGAATATATTTATCCAATTTCTTATAAAAATACACATATAATTATTTTGCTACATATGGATTATGGGTGGAATATTGTTTATAAATATACATAGGAACATATTTAAGCCATTTCTGATAAGAATATGCATATAATTATTTTTCTACATGGGGATTATGGGTGGAATATTGTTTATACATTTACATAGGAACATATTAAACCTATTTCTGATATGAATATGCATAACATTATTTTTCTACATGGGGATTATGGGTGGAATATTGTTTATAAATATACATAGGAACCTAATTAAAGCATTTCTGATAAGAGTATGCATATAATTTTTTTTCTACATATGGATTATGGGTGGAATATTGTTTATAAATATACATAGGAACGTATTTAAGCCATTTCTGATAAGATTATGCATATAATGTTTTTTCTATATGGAGTTATGGGTGGAATATTGTTTATAAATATACATAGGAACCTAATTAAAGCATTTCTGATAAGAATATGCATATAATTTTTTTCTACATGGGGATTATTGGTGGAATATTGTTTATATACATACATAGGACCCTATTTAACCAATTTCTGATAAGAATATGCATATAAGTATTTTTCTACATAGGGATTATGGGTGAAATATTGTTTATAAATATACATAGGAACCTAATTAAAGCATTTCTGTTAAGAATATGCATATAATATTTTTTCTGCATGGGGATTATAGTGGGAAATTGTTTAAAAAATATACATAGGAACCTATTTAACCCATTTCTGATAAGAATATGCATATAATTATTTTTCTACATAGGGATTATGAATGGAATATTCATTCTAGTTAAACATGGGGATTATGAATGGAATATTCATTCTAGTTAAACATACAAAGGAATGTATTTAACCCATTTCTGATAAGAATACGAATATAATTATTTTTCTACATGGGGATTATGGGTGGAATATTGTTTATAAATATACATAGGCACATAGTTAACCCAATTTCTGATAAGAATATGTATATAAGTATTTTTCTAGAAATTATGGGTGAAATAGTGTGTATTAATTTACATAGGAACATATTAAACATATTTCTGATATGAATATGAATAAAATTATTTTTCTACATGGGGATTATGGGTGGAATATTGTTTTAAAATTTACATAGGACGCTATTTAACCCATTTCTGATACGAATATGCATATAATTATTTTTCTACATAGGGATTATTGGTGGAATACTGTTTTTAAATATACATAGTAACCTATTTAACCCATTTCTCATAAGAATATGCATATAACTATTTTTTTACATGGGGATTATGAATGGAATATTGTAGTTAAACATACATAGGAATATATTTAACCCATTTCTGATAAGTATATGCAAATAATTATTTTTCAGTATGGGGATTATAGGTGGAATATTGTTTATAAATATACATAGGAACTGATTTAACCCATTTCTGGTAAGAACATGCATATAATTATTTTCTACATAGGGATTAATGGCGGAATACTGTTTTTAAATATACATAGTAACTTTTTAACCCATTTCTCATAAGAATATACATATAATTATTTTTCTACATGGGGATTATGGATGGAATATTGTTTCTTAAACATACATAGGAATATATTTATCCAATTTCTTATAAAAATACACATATAATTATTTTGCTACATATGGATTATGGGTGGAATATTGTTTATAAATATACATAGGAACATATTTAAGCCATTTCTGATAAGAATATGCATATAATTATTTTTCTACATGGGGATTATGGGTGGAATATTGTTTATACATTTACATAGGAACATATTAAACCTATTTCTGATATGAATATGCATAACATTATTTTTCTACATGGGGATTATGGGTGGAATATTGTTTATAAATATACATAGGAACCTAATTAAAGCATTTCTGATAAGAGTATGCATATAATTTTTTTTCTACATATGGATTATGGGTGGAATATTGTTTATAAATATACATAGGAACGTATTTAAGCCATTTCTGATAAGATTATGCATATAATGTTTTTTCTATATGGAGTTATGGGTGGAATATTGTTTATAAATATACATAGGAACCTAATTAAAGCATTTCTGATAAGAATATGCATATAATTTTTTTCTACATGGGGATTATTGGTGGAATATTGTTTATATACATACATAGGACCCTATTTAACCAATTTCTGATAAGAATATGCATATAAATATTTTTCTACATAGGGATTATGGGTGAAATATTGTTTATAAATATACATAGGAACCTAATTAGGAATATATTAAACCCATTTCTGATAAGAATATGAATATAATTATTTTTCTACATGTGGATTGTGGGTGGAATATTGTTTATAAATATACATAGGAACGTATTTAAGCCATTTCTGATAAGAATATGCATATAATTATATTTCTACATGGGGATTATGGGTGGAATATTGTTTATACATTTACATAGGAACATATTAAACCTATTTCTGATATGAATATGCATAACATTATTTTTCTACATGGGGATTATGGGTGGAATATTGTTTATAAATATACATAGTAACCTATTTAACCCATTTCTGATAAGTATATGCATATAATTATTTTTCAGTATGGGGATTATAGGTGGAATATTGTTTATAAATATACATAGGAACTGATTTAACCCATTTCTGGTAAGAACATGCATATAATTATTTTCTACATAGGGATTAATGGCGGAATACTGTTTTTAAATATACATAGTAACTTTTTAACCCATTTCTCATAAGAATATACATATAATTATTTTTCTACATGGGGATTATGGATGGAATATTGTTTCTTAAACATACATAGGAATATATTTATCCAATTTCTTATAAAAATACACATATAATTATTTTGCTACATATGGATTATGGGTGGAATATTGTTTATAAATATACATAGGAACATATTTAAGCCATTTCTGATAAGAATATGCATATAATTATTTTTCTACATGGGGATTATGGGTGGAATATTGTTTATACATTTACATAGGAACATATTAAACCTATTTCTGATATGAATATGCATAACATTATTTTTCTACATGGGGATTATGGGTGGAATATTGTTTATAAATATACATAGGAACCTAATTAAAGCATTTCTGATAAGAGTATGCATATAATTTTTTTTCTACATATGGATTATGGGTGGAATATTGTTTATAAATATACATAGGAACGTATTTAAGCCATTTCTGATAAGATTATGCATATAATGTTTTTTCTATATGGAGTTATGGGTGGAATATTGTTTATAAATATACATAGGAACCTAATTAAAGCATTTCTGATAAGAATATGCATATAATTTTTTTCTACATGGGGATTATTTTTGGAATATTGTTTATATACATACATAGGACCCTATTTAACCAATTTCTGATAAGAATATGCATATAAATATTTTTCTACATAGGGATTATGGGTGAAATATTGTTTATAAATATACATAGGAACCTAATTAGGAATATATTAAACCCATTTCTGATAAGAATATGAATATAATTATTTTTCTACATGTGGATTGTGGGTGGAATATTGTTTATAAATATACATAGGAACGTATTTAAGCCATTTCTGATAAGAATATGCATATAATTATATTTCTACATGGGGATTATGGGTGGAATATTGTTTATACATTTACATAGGAACATATTAAACCTATTTCTGATATGAATATGCATAACATTATTTTTCTACATGGGGATTATGGGTGGAATATTGTTTATAAATATACATAGTAACCTATTTAACCCATTTCTGATAAGTATATGCATATAATTATTTTTCACTATGGGGATTATAGGTGGAATATTGTTTATAAATATACATAGGAACTGATTTAACCCATTTCTGGTAAGAACATGCATATAATTATTTTCTACATAGGGATTAATGGCGGAATACTGTTTTTAAATATACATAGTAACTTTTTAACCCATTTCTCATAAGAATATACATATAATTCTTTTTCTACATGGGGATTATGGATGGAATATTGTTTCTTAAACATACATAGGAATATATTTATCCAATTTCTTATAAAAATACACATATAATTATTTTGCTACATATGGATTATGGGTGGAATATTGTTTATAAATATACATAGGAACGTATTTAAGCCATTTCTGATAAGAATATGCATATAATTGTTTTTCTACATGGGGATTATGGGTGGAATATTGTTTATACATTTACATAGGAACATATTAAACCTATTTCTGATATGAATATGCATAACATTATTTTTCTACATGGGGATTATGGATGGAATATTGTTTATAAATATACATAGTAACCTATTTAACCCATTTCTGATAAGAATATGCACACAATTATTTCTCTACATTGGGATTATGGGTGGAATAATGTTTGTAAATATACATAGTAACCTATTTAACCCATTTCTCATAAGAATATGCATATAATTATTTTTCTACATGGGGATTATGGATGGAATATTGTTTTTAAACATACATAGGAATATATTTATCCAAATTCTTATAAAAATACGCATATAATTATTTTTCTACATATGGATTATGGGTGGAATATTGTTTGTAAATCTACATAGGAACGTATTTAAGCCATTTCTGATAAGATTATGCATATAATTTCTTTTCTATATGGGGTTATGGGTGGAATATTGTTTATAAATATACATAGGAACCTAATTAAAGCCTTTCTGATAAGAATATGCATATAATTTTTTTTCTACATGGGGATTATTGGTGGAATATTGTTTATATACATACATAGGACCCTATTTAAGCAATTTCTGATAAGAATATGCATATAAGTATTTTTCTACACAGGGATTATGGGTGAAATATTTTTTATAAATATACATAGGAACCTAATTAAAGCATTTCTGATAAGAATATGCATATAATATTTTTTCTGCATGGGGATTATAGTGGGAAATTGTTTAAAAAATATACATAGGAACCTATTTAACCCATTTCTGATAAGAATATGCATATAATTATTTTTCTACATAGGGATTATGAATGGAATATTCATTCTAGTTAAACATAGGGATTATGAATGGAATATTCATTCTAGTTAAACATACAAAGGAATATATTTAACCCATTTCTGATAAGAATACGAATATAATTATTTTTCTACATGGGGATTATGGGTGGAATATTGTTTATAAATATACATAGGCACATAGTTCACCCAATTTCTGATAAGAATATGTATATAAGTATTTTTTCTAGGGATTATGGGTGAAATAGTGTTTATTAATTTACATAGGAACATATTAAACATATTTCTGATATGAATGTGCATAAAATTATTTTTCTACATGGGGATTATGGGTGGAATATTGTTTATAAATATACATAGGACGCTATTTAACCCATTTCTGATACGAATATGCATATAATTATTTTTCTACATAGGGATTATTGGTGGAATACTGTTTTTAAATATACATAGTAACCTATTTAACCCATTTCTCATAAGAATGTGCATATAACTATTTTTTTACATGGGGATTATGAATGGGATATTGTAGTTAAACATACATAGGAATATATTTAACCAATTTCTGATAAGAATATGCATATAAGTATTTTTCTACGTAGGGATGATGGTTGAAATATTGTTTATAAATATACATAGGGCCCTTTTTAGCCCATTTCTGATAAGAATATGCATATCATTATTTTTCTACATGGGGATTATGGGTTCAATATTATTTATAAATATACATAGGACCTATTTAACCAATTTTCTATTAAGAATATGCATATAATTATTTTTCTACATGGGGATTATAGTTAGAATATTGTTTATAAATATATATAGGAACCTATTTATGCCATTGCTTACAAAAATACGCATATCATTATTTTTCTACATATTGATTATGGGTGGAATATTGTTTATCAATATACATTGTAACCTATTTAACCCATTTCAGTTAACAAAATGCATATAATTATTTTTTTACATGGGGATTATGGATGGAATATTGTTAATAAATTTACATAGCAACATATTAAACCTATTTCTGATATGAATGTGCATATAATTATATTGGTATATGGGGATTATGGTTTGAATATTGTTTATAAATATACATAGGAACGTATTTAAGCCATTTCTGATAAGAATATGCATATAATTATTTTTCTACATGGGGATTATGGGTGGAATATTGTTTATACATTTACATAGGAACCTATTAAACCTATTTCTGATATGAATATGCATAACATTATTTTTCTACATGGGGATTATGGGTGGAATATTGTTTATAAATATACATAGTAACCTATTTAACCCATTTCTGATAAGTATATGCATGTCATTATTATTCAGTATGGGGATTATAGGTGGAATATTGTTCATAAATATACATAGGAACTGATTTAACCTAATAAGAATATGCACATAATTATTTCTCTACATGGGGATTATGGGTGGAATAATGTTTGTAAATATACATAGTAACCTATTTAACCCATTTCTCATAAGAATATGCATATAATTATTTTTCTACATGGGGATTATGGATGGAATATTGTTTTTAAACATACATAGGAATATATTTATCCAATTTCTTATAAAAATACGCATATAATTATTTTTCTACATATGGATTATGGGTGGAATATTGTTTATAAATATACATAGGAACGTATTTAAGCCATTTCTGATAAGATTATGCATATAATTTTTTTTCTATATGGGGTTATGGGTGGAATATTGTTTAT
Organism: Aquarana catesbeiana; assembly: GCF_042186555.1. Lineage (NCBI taxonomy): Eukaryota > Metazoa > Chordata > Amphibia > Anura > Ranidae > Aquarana > Aquarana catesbeiana. The sequence continues at coordinate 532,960,908 of NC_133325.1, read as the reverse complement.
AAATATACATAGGAACCTAATTAAAGCCTTTCTGATAAGAATATGCATATAATTTTTTTTCTACATGGGGATTATTGGTGGAATATTGTTTATATACATACATAGGACCCTATTTAAGCAATTTCTGATAAGAATATGCATATAAGTATTTTTCTACACTGGGATTATGGGTGAAATATTGTTTATAAATATACATAGGAACCTAATTAAAGCATTTCTGATAAAATATGCATATAATATTTTTTCTGCGTGGGGATTATAGTGGGAAATTGTTTAAAAAATATACATAGGAACCTATTTAACCCATTTCTGATAAGAATATGCATATAATTATTTTTCTACATAGGGATTATGAATGGAATATTCATTCTAGTTAAACATAGGGATTATGAATGGAATAATAATTCTAGTTAAACATACAAAGGAATATTTTTAACCCATTTCTGATAAGAATACGAATATAATTATTTTTCTACATGGGGATTATGGGTGGAATATTGTTTATAAATATACATAGGCACATAGTTAACCCAATTTCTGATAAGAATATGTATATAAGTATTTTTCTATGGATTATGGGTGAAATAGTGTTTATTAATTTACATAGGAACATATTAAACATATTTCTGATATGAATATGCATAAAATTATTTTTCTACATTGGGATTATGGGTGGAATATTGTTTATAAATTTACATAGCAACATATTAAACCTATTTCTGATATGAATGTGCATATAATTATATCGGTATATGGGGATTATGGGTTGAATATTGTTTATAAATATACATAGGAACGTATTTAAGCCATTTCTGATAAGAATATGCATATAATTATTTTTCTACATGGGGATTATGGGTGGAATATTGTTTATACATTTACATAGGAACATATTAAACCTATTTCTGATATGAATATGCATAACATTATTTTTCTACATGGGGATTATGGGTGGAATATTGTTTATAAATATACATAGTAACCTATTTAACCCATTTCTGATAAGTATATGCATGTCATTATTATTCAGTATGGGGATTATGGATGGAATATTGTTGTTAAACATAGATAGGAATATATTTATCCCATTTATCCCATTTCTTATAAAAATACACATATAATTATTTTTCTACATTTGGATTGTGGGTGGAATATTGTTTATAAATATACATAGGAACCTAATTAAAGAATTTCTGATAAGAATATGCATATAATTTATTTCTACATGGGGATTATTGGTGGAATATTGTTTATATACATACATAGGACCCTATTTAACCAATTTGTGATAAGAATATGCATATAAGTATTTTTCTACATAGGGATTATGGGTGAAATATTGTTTATAAATATACATAGGAACCTAATTAGGAATATATTAAACCCATTTCTGATAAGAATATGAATATAATTATTTTTCTACATGTGGATTGTTTGTGGAATATTGTTTATAAATATACATAGGAACGTATTTAAGCCATTTCTGATAAGAATATGCATATAATTATATTTCTACATGGGGATTATGGGTGGAATATTGTTTATACATTTACATAGGAACATATTAAACCTATTTCTGATATGAATATGCATAACATTATTTTTCTACATAGGGATTATTGGTGGAATACTGTTTTTAAATATACATAGTAACCTATTTAACCCATTTCTCATAAGAATATGCATATAACTATTTTTTTACATGGGGATTATGAATGGAATATTGTAGTTAAACATATATAGGAATATATTTAACCAATTTCTGATAAGAATATGCATATAAGTATTTTTCTACATAGGGATGATGGTTGAAATATTGTTTATAAATATACATAGGGACCTATTTAGCCCATTTCTGATAAGAATATGCATATCATTATTTTTCTACATGGGGATTATGGGTTCTATATTGTTTATAAATATACATAGGACCTATTTAACCAATTTTTTTTTAAGAATATGGATATAATTATTTTTCTACATGGGGATTATAGTTAGAATATTGTTTATAAATATATATAGGAACCTATTTATGCCATTGCTTACAAAAATACGCATATCATTATTTTTCTACATATTGATTATGGGTGGAATATTGTTTATCAATATACATTGTAACCTATTTAACCCATTTCTGTTAACAATATGCTTATAATTATTTTTTTACATGGGGATTATGGATGGAATATTGTTAATAAATTTACATAGCAACATATTAAACCTATTTCTGATATGAATGTGCATATAATTATATTGGTATATGGGGATTATGGGTTGAATATTGTTTATAAATATAAATAGGAACGTATTTAAGCCATTTCTGATAAGAATATGCATATAATTATTTTTCTACATGGGGATTATGGGTTGAATATTGTTTATACATTTACATAGGAACATATTAAACCTATTTCTGATATGAATATGTATAACATTATTTTTCTACATGGGGATTATGGGTGGAATATTGTTTATAAATATACATAGGAACTGATTTAACCTGATAAGAATATGCACATAATTATTTCTCTACATGGGGATTATGGGTGGAATAATGTTTGTAAATATACATAGTAACCTATTTAACCCATTTCTCATAAGAATATGCATATAATTATTTTTCTACATGGGGATTATGGATGGAATATTGTTTTTAAACATACATAGGAATATATTTATCCAATTTCTTATAAAAATACGCATATAATTATTTTTCTACATATGGATTATGGGTGGAATATTGTTTATAAATATACATAGGAACGTATTTAAGCCATTTCTGATAAGATTATGCATATATTTTTTTTTCTATATGGGGTTATGGGTGGAATATTGTTTATAAATATACATAGGAACCTAATTAAAGCCTTTCTGATAAGAATATGCATATAATTTTTTTTCTACATGGGGATTATTGGTGGAATATTGTTTATATACATACATAGGACCCTATTTAAGCAATTTCTGATAAGAATATGCATATAAGTATTTTTCTACACAGGGATTATGGGTGAAATATGGTTATAAATATACATAGGAACCTAATTAAAGCATTTCTGATAAGAATATGCATATAATATTTTTTCTGCATGGGGATTATAGTGGGAAATTGTTTAAAAAATATACATAGGAACCTATTTAACCCATTTCTGATAAGAATATGCATATAATTATTCTTCTACATAGGGATTATGAATGGAATATTCATTCTAGTTAAACATAGGGATTATGAATGGAATATTCAATCTAGTTAAACATACAAAGGAATATATTTAACCCATTTCTGATAAGAGTACGAATATCATTATTTTTCTACATGAGGATGATGGGTGGAATATTGTTTATAAATATAAATAGGCACATAGTTAACCCAATTTCTGATAAGAATATGTATATAAGTAATTTCTAGGGATTATGGGTGAAATAGTGTTTATTAATTTCCATAGGAACATATTAAACCTATTTCTGATATGAATATGCATAAAATTATTTTTCTATATGGGGATTATGGGTGGAATATTAAAATTATATTACCAGGGGTTGTGGCGCTTCCTGTAGGGTAATAAATGGGAGGGGTGGTTACCCAGATGGTTTCCTTCAGTAGATCCCAATGGAGGTAACTAGACCTACCAGGTAGAAAAAACTTTAGTTACCGTGAGGGTATGTGTGTCTGCACCTACACACACATATCCCCATGCACCCGTGTGTATCAGCAGATAAATAAATAGATGAGTAATGTTTTCAAAAAGGTCTGGTCTGAGGCCCCTAATAGTGTGGTAAATTTACACCATATGCCACCACTAGGTGAAAATATCAATACCATATATGCATACTACTGATCTAAAATAAACCATCAAAATAACCCTTTGCTCATCGTGCAAGAAAAACACATGTAAATATGAGTAAAAGAGTAAAAGACATTACATAATATCAAAATAGTCCCAATAAACGTAATAAAATCAATTAAGTCCAAAGAAACAATTTTGCAGTGATTAAATTCCTTAAAGTGAAAAAACTTATGTGAAAAAACTTTTTAGTGAAACAGTTTTTTGTTCAAATCCAACGTTTCAGCAATTCCGTGACTTGAGTGCTCTCGAAAAATTCCTGTGACTTTTGTGCACCCCCTTTCGGGTCCCCACTCACCAGATCCAACAGCCCCACAAGGGGCGACCAGCATAAGATGTCTCAATCACGGTCTCCTTTCCACGGTAGTTGTACGGGCTCCCCAAGGTCGTTTCCGTGCCTCTGATTTTCCCAATGGATTCCTCCAATCTCAGATGGAGCAGGCTGCAAGGGGAGTTGCGGTCCAAATATTCTCTCCCCCACCTTCCTACCGAGCATCCAAATAGTTTCCCACTATTGGTTTCAATGTTCGCAATGGCTCCCTCATAAAAAGAAAAAATAGGAAGCTCCCATGGTGTAGTATATATAAAACGCTTTATTCAAAAGAACTCCATCAGCTTACAGCGGAGTAAAAAATAGTAAAATAAAATAAAATAAATATACCATATATTTAGCTAAATAAACAACCAGTGAATAAAAACAAATTAGCTCACTCAGAGATACCCTGAGGACAGGCCCATAGCGGTAAAGAAAGTTGAAAAAACGTGCCGCTGTTTGGAGCTGTTTGCGCTCCACCTGCGTTCCAGCTAGGGCCCGTACCCGGAAGTGACGTAGCGTGCGTGGCGTCGTTGTACGCGTTTCGTCATAGGACGTCTTTAGCAACGATGCCACCACGCCACGCGCTACGTTCTTTAATAGGGAGCCATCAAGCTAGATCCGCCCCATGCTTCTGACAGTCCAATCCAACCGTGACAAGGCGGAGTAATATTCCCACCTTGTCTGGAGTGTCAGCAGAGGTGGTTATACTACTATCCTCGTAATTAGCCCAGCTGCTGGCATTGTAAACTATATTGCCATCCTGTGTTTTACACATTGTCGCTAGGGCAAATAAGTAGTGAAAATCCATTAAACTCAAGACAATACATTAACATAGGGCAACTAAATAAATAATAGGAAAATGAAAATGAAAAAGAAAAAGAAAAAGAAAAATGAGAAATCTACCCCAGATGAAATAAATAAAAATAAAATAAAAATAAAAATAATAAAAATAAAAATAAAAATAAAAATAAAAATAAAAATAAAAATAAAAATAAAAATAAAATAAAATAAAATAAAAATAAAAATAAAAATAATAATAAAAAAAATAAAAATAAAAATAAAAATAAAATAAAATAAAATAAAATAAAATAAAATTAATATAAATAAAAATAAAAATAAATATAAAGATAAAAATAAAAATAAGATTAAAATAAAACTGGGGGAAAAAAGGGGAATGTTTAACCAATAATGCATCAAGGGGCTTGAGCACAAACCAATAGGGAGTATTTTTTGAGCCCCATTTATTTACTTAAAGGAGGTCCTTGGGGTACTAATCCCCATATTATTAAAGATTGAAAAAACAATAGTAATTCTAGTAAAAGCATACAGAAATTAACTATGTTACAAAATTAGGGGGGTTTTTTAGAGTTTTTCCCTTAGGCCTAATCAATTCTAGAAAGAGGTTTGGGGTTACCCCCATATTCTTAATGTGAGTGGTCAGGGGGCTAGATGTCCACTACCTAACAACTTAAGTCCATAAAGGACCAGCAATAGGTGAAGTATTACCAAATTTAAATATGTGTACCCCTGTGTCTTACGGGTTGGCCAAAAAACAGTTTAAATCGATATCCAGGTTGAGGCCCCTGGGGGCAAGGGACCCCAACCTGTATATCCATGCGGTTTCATTTTGGGATATGAGTGTGGTTTTATTACCCCCTCGCCAGTGATCCTTCACACAGTCGATCCCATAAAAAATCATTCCTGTGGGGTCCCGGTTATGTACTGTGTCAAAGTGACGGGAAAGATGGTGTTTTGGGAACCCTTTTTTTTGATGTTTTTAATATGTTCCCGTATTCTCACATAAAGTGGTCGGGTAGTTCTGCCCACATATTGCATTTGGCACGGACATGGGGGTAACCCCAAACCTCTTTCTAGAATTGATTAGGCCTAAGGGAAAAACTCTAAAAAACCCCCCTAATTTTGTAACATAGTTAATTTCTGTATGCTTTTACTAGAATTACTATTGTTTTTTCAATCTTTAATAATATGGGGATTAGTACCCCAAGGACCTCCTTTAAGTAAATAAATGGGGCTCAAAAAATACTCCCTATTGGTTTGTGCTCAAGCCCCTTGATGCATTATTGGTTAAACATTCCCCTTTTTTCCCCCAGTTTTATTTTAATCTTATTTTTATTTTTATCTTTATATTTATTTTTATTTTTATTTTTATTTATATTAATTTTATTTTATTTTATTTTATTTTATTTTATTTTTATTTTTATTTTTTTTATTATTATTTTTTTTTTATTATTATTTTTTTATTATTATTTTTATTTTTATTTTTATTTTATTTTATTTTATTTTTATTTTTATTTTTATTTTTATTTTTATTTTTATTTTTATTTTTATTATTTTTATTTTTATTTTATTTTTATTTATTTCATCTGGGGTAGATTTCTCATTTTTCTTTTTCTTTTTCTTTTTCATTTTCATTTTCCTATTATTTATTTAGTTGCCCTATGTTAATGTATTGTCTTGAGTTTAATGGATTTTCACTACTTATTTGCCCTAGCGACAATGTGTAAAACACAGGATGGCAATATAGTTTACAATGCCAGCAGCTGGGCTAATTACGAGGATAGTAGTATAACCACCTCTGCTGACACTCCAGACAAGGTGGGAATATTACTCCGCCTTGTCACGGTTGGATTGGACTGTCAGAAGCATGGGGCGGATCTAGCTTGATGGCTCCCTATTAAAGAACGTAGCGCGTGGCGTGGTGGCATCGTTGCTAAAGACGTCCTATGACGAAACGCGTACAACGACGCCACGCACGCTACGTCACTTCCGGGTACGGGCCCTAGCTGGAACGCAGGTGGAGCGCAAACAGCTCCAAACAGCGGCACGTTTTTTCAACTTTCTTTACCGCTATGGGCCTGTCCTCAGGGTATCTCTGAGTGAGCTAATTTGTTTTTATTCACTGGTTGTTTATTTAGCTAAATATATGGTATATTTATTTTATTTTATTTTACTATTTTTTACTCCGCTGTAAGCTGATGGAGTTCTTTTGAATAAAGCGTTTTATATATACTACACCATGGGAGCTTCCTATTTTTTCTTTTTATGAGGGAGCCATTGCGAACATTGAAACCAATAGTGGGAAACTATTTGGATGCTCGGTAGGAAGGTGGGGGAGAGAATATTTGGACCGCAACTCCCCTTGCAGCCTGCTCCATCTGAGATTGGAGGAATCCATTGGGAAAATCAGAGGCACGGAAACCACCTTGGGGAGCCCGTACAACTACCGTGGAAAGGAGACCGTGATTGAGACATCTTATGCTGGTCGCCCCTTGTGGGGCTGTTGGATCTGGTGAGTGGGGACCCGAAAGGGGGTGCACAAAAGTCACAGGAATTTTTCGAGAGCACTCAAGTCACGGAATTGCTGAAACGTTGGATTTGAACAAAAAACTGTTTCACTAAAAAGTTTTTTCACATAAGTTTTTTCACTTTAAGGAATTTAATCACTGCAAAATTGTTTCTTTGGACTTAATTGATTTTATTACGTTTATTGGGACTATTTTGATATTATGTAATGTCTTTTACTCTTTTACTCATATTTACATGTGTTTTTCTTGCACGATGAGCAAAGGGTTATTTTGATGGTTTATTTTAGATCAGTAGTATGCATATATGGTATTGATATTTTCACCTAGTGGTGGCATATGGTGTAAATTTACCACACTATTAGGGGCCTCAGACCAGACCTTTTTGAAAACATTACTCATCTATTTATTTATCTGCTGATACACACGGGTGCATGGGGATATGTGTGTGTAGGTGCAGACACACATACCCTCACGGTAACTAAAGTTTTTTCTACCTGGTAGGTCTAGTTACCTCCATTGGGATCTACTGAAGGAAACCATCTGGGTAACCACCCCTCCCATTTATTACCCTACAGGAAGCGCCACAACCCCTGGTAATATAATTTTAGTTAGTAGAGAATCCCTAGGGAAGCTCTTTTAAGGGAGGCAGCACACCTAAACTATTGTCCTAAGCGCAGCTCTTTGCATCCAACTCTATGGGTGGAATATTGTTTATAAATTTACATAGCAACATATTAAACCTATTTCTGATATGAATGTGCATATAATTATATTGGTATATGGGGATTATGGGTTGAATATTGTTTATAAATATACATAGGAACGTATTTAAGCCATTTCTGATAAGAATATGCATATAATTATTTTTCTACATGGGGATTATGGATGGAATATTGTTTATACATTTACATAGGAACATATTAAACCTATTTCTGATATGAATATGCATAACATTATTTTTCTACATGGGGATTATGGGTGGAATATTGTTTATAAATATACATAGTAACCTATTTAAACCATTTCTGATAAGTATATGCATGTCATTATTATTCAGTATGGGGATTATAGGTGGAATATTGTTTATAAATATACATAGGAACTGATTTAACCTGATAAGAATATGCACATAGTTATTTCTCTACATGGGGATTATGGGTGGAATAATGTTTGTAAATATACATAGTAACCTATTTAAGCCATTTCTCATAAGAATATGCATATAATTATTTTTCTACATGGGGATTATGGATGGAATATTGTTTTTAAACATACATAGGAATATATTTATCCAATTTCTTATAAAAATACGCATATAATTATTTTTCTACATATGGATTATGGGTGGAATATTGTTTATAAATATACATAGGAACGTATTTAAGCCATTTCTGATTAGATTATGCATATCATTTTTTTTTCTATATGGGGTTATGGGTGGAATATTGTTTATAAATATACATAGGAACCTAATTAAAGCATTTCTGATAAGAATATGCATATAATTTTTTTTCTACATGGGGATTATTGGTGGAATATTGTTTATATACATACATAGGACCCTATTTAACCAATTTCTGATAAGAATATTCATATAAGTATTTTTCTACACAGGGATTATGGGTGAAATATTGTTTATAAATATACATAGGAACCTAATTAAAGCATTTCTGATAAGAATATGCATATAATATTTTTTCTGCATGGGGATTATAGTGGGAAATTGTTTAAAAAATATACATAGGAACCTATTTAACCCATTTCTGATAAGAATATGCATATAATTATTTTTCTACATAGGGATTATGAATGGAATATTCATTCTAGTTAAACATAGGGATTATGAATGGAATATTCATTCTAGTTAAACATACAAAGGAATATATTTAACCCATTTCTGATAAGAATACGAATATAATTATTTTTCTACATGGGGATTATGGGTGGAATATTGTTTATAAATATACATAGGCACATAGTTAACCCAATTTCTGATAAGAATATGTATATAAGTATTTTTCTCGGGATTATGGGTGAAATAGTGTTTATTAATTTACATAGGAACATATTAAACATATTTCTGTTATGAATATGCATAAAATTATTATTCTACATGGGGATTATGGGTGGAATATTGTTTATAAATATACATAGGACGCTATTTAACCCATTTTTGATACAAATATGCATATAATTATTTTTCTACATAGGGATTATTGGTGGAATACTGTTTTTAAATATACATAGTAACCTATTAAACCCATTTCTCATAAGAATATGCATATAACTATTTTTTTACATGGGGATTATGAATGGAATATTGTAGTTAAACATACATAGGAATATATTTAACCAATTTCTGATAAGAATATGCATATAAGTATTTTTCTACGTAGGGATGATGGGTGAAATATTGTTTATAAATATACATAGGGACCTATTTAGCCCATTTCTGATAAGACTATGCATATCATTATTTTTCTACATGGGGATTATGGGTTCAATATTGTTTATAAATATACATAGGACCTATTTAACCAATTTTCTATTAAGAATATGCATATAATTATTTTTCTACATGGGGATTATAGTTAGAATATTGTTTATAAATATATATAGGAACCTATTTATGCCATTGCTTACAAAAATACGCATATCATTATTTTTCTACATATGGATTATGGGTGGAATATTGTTTATCAATATACATTGTAACCTATTTAACCCATTTCTGTTAACAATATGCATATAATTATTTTTTTTACATGGGGATTATGGATGGAATATTGTTTATAAATTTACATAGCAACATATTAAACCTATTTCTGATATGAATGTGCATCTAATCATATTGCTATATGTGGATTATGGGTTGAATATTGTTTATAAATATACATAGGAACGCGTTTAAGCCATTTCTGATAAGAATATGCATATAATTATTTTTCTACATGGGGATTATGGGTGGAATATTTTTGATACATTTACATAGGAACATATTAAACCTATTTCTGATATGAATATGCATAACATTATTTTTCTACATGGGGATTATGGGTGGAATATTGTTTATAAATATACATAGTAACCTATTTAACCCATTTCTCATAAGAATATGCATATAATTATTTTTCTACATGGGGATTATGGATGGAATATTGTTGTTAAACATACATAGGAATATATTTATCCCATTTATCACATTTCTTATAAAAATAAACATATAATTATTTTTCTACATTTGGATTATGGGTGGAATATTGTTTATAAATATACATAGGAACCTAATTAAAGAATTTCTGATAAGAATATGCATATAATTTATTTCTACATGGGGATTATTGGTGGAATATTGTTTATATACATACATAGGACCCTATTTAACCAATTTGTGATAAGAATATGCATATAAGTATTTTTCTACATAGGGATTATGGGTGAAATATTGTTTATAAATATACATAGGAACCTAATTAGGAATATATTAAACCCATTTCTGATAAGAATATGAATATAATTATTTTTCTACATGTGGATTGTTTGTGGAATATTGTTTATAAATATACATAGGAACGTATTTAAGCCATTTCTGATAAGAATATGCATATAATTATATTTCTACATGGGGATTATGGGTGGAATATTGTTTATACATTTACATAGGAACATATTAAACCTATTTCTGATATGAATATGCATAACATTATTTTTCTACATGGGGATTATGGGTGGAATATTGTTGATAAATATACATAGTAACCTATTTAACCCATTTCTGATAAGTATATGCATATAATTATTTTTCAGTATGGGGATTATAGGTGGAATATTGTTTATAAATATACATAGGAACTGATTTAACCCATTTCTGGTAAGAACATGCATATAATTATTTTCTACATAGGGATTAATGGCGGAATACTGTTTTTAAATATACATAGTAACTTTTTAACCCATTTCTCATAAGAATATACATATAATTCTTTTTCTACATGGGGATTATGGATGGAATATTGTTTCTTAAACATACATAGGAATATATTTATCCAATTTCTTATAAAAATACACATATAATTATTTTGCTACATATGGATTATGGGTGGAATATTGCTTATAAATATACATAGGAACGTATTTAAGCCATTTCTGATAAGAATATGCATATAATTATTTTTCTACATGGGGATTATGGGTGGAATATTGTTTATACATTTACATAGGAACATATTAAACCTATTTCTGATATGAATATGCATAACATTATTTTTCTACATGGGGATTATGGGTTCAATATTTTTTATAAATATACATAGGACCTATTTAACCAATTTTCTATTAAGAATATGCATATAATTATTTTTCTACATGGGGATTATAGTTAGAATATTGTTTATAAATATATATAGGAACCTATTTATGCCATTGCTTACAAAAATACGCATATCATTATTTTTCTACATATGGATTATGGGTGGAATATTGTTTATCAATATACATTGTAACCTATTTAACCCATTTCTGTTAACAATATGCATATAATTATTTTTTTACATGGGGATTATGGATGGAATATTGTTTATAAATTTACATAGCAACATATTAAACCTATTTCTGATATGAATGTGCATCCAATCATATTGCTATATGTGGATTATGGGTTGAATATTGTTTATAAATATACATAGGAACGCGTTTAAGCCATTTCTGATAAGAATATGCATATAATTATTTTTCTACATGGGGATTATGGGTGGAATATTTTTCATACATTTACATAGGAACATATTAAACCTATTTCTGATATGAATATGCATAACATTATTTTTCTACATGGGGATTATGGGTGGAATATTGTTTATAAATATACATAGTAACCTATTTAACCCATTTCTCATAAGAATATGCATATAATTATTTTTCTACATGGGGATTATGGATGGAATATTGTTGTTAAACATACATAGGAATATATTTATCCCATTTATCCCATTTCTTATAAAAATACACATATAATTATTTTTCTACATTTGGATTATGGGTGGAATATTGTTTATAAATATACATAGGAACCTAATTAAAGAATTTCTGATAAGAATATGCATATAATTTATTTCTACATGGGGATTATTGGTGGAATATTGCTTATATACATACATAGGACCCTATTTAACCAATTTGTGATAAGAATATGCATATAAGTATTTTTCTACATAGGGATTGTGGGTGGAATATTGTTTATAAATATATATAGGAACGTATTTAAGCCATTTCTGATAAGAATATGCATATAATTATATTTCTACATGGGGATTATGGGTGGAATATTGTTTATACATTTACATAGGAACATATTAAACCTATTTCTGATATGAATATGCATAACATTATTTTTCTACATGGGGATTATGGGTGGAATATTGTTTATAAATATACATAGTAACCTATTTAACCCATTTCTGATAAGTATATGCATATAATTATTTTTCAGTATGGGGATTATAGGTGGAATATTGTTTATAAATATACATAGGAACTGATTTAACCCATTTCTGGTAAGAACATGCATATAATTATTTTCTACATAGGGATTAATGGCGGAATACTGTTTTTAAATATATATAGTAACTTTTTAACCCATTTCTCATAAGAATATACATATAATTATTTTTCTACATGGGGATTATGGATGGAATATTGTTTCTTAAACATACATAGGAATATATTTATCCAATTTCTTATAAAAATACACATATAATTATTTTGCTACATATGGATTATGGGTGGAATATTGTTTATAAATATACATAGGAACGTATTTAAGCCATTTCTGATAAGAATATGCATATAATTATTTTTCTACATGGGGATTATGGGTGGAATATTGTTTATACATTTACATAGGAACATATTAAACCTATTTCTGTTATGAATATGCATAACATTATTTTTCTACATGGGGATTATGGGTGGAATATTGTTTATAAATATACATAGTAACCTATTTAACCCATTTCTGATAAGAATATGCACATAATTATTTCTCTACATGGGGATTATGGGTGGAATAATGTTTGTAAATATACATAGTAACCTATTTAACCCATTTCTCATAAGAATATGCATATAATTATTTTTCTACATGGGGATTATGGATGGAATATTGTTTTTAAACATACATAGGAATATATTTATCCAATTTCTTATAAAAATACGCATATAATTATTTTTCTACATATGGATTATGGGTGGAATATTGTTTATAAATATACATAGGAACGTATTGAAGCCATTTCTGATAAGATTATGCATATCATTTTTTTTCTTTATGGGGTTATGGGTGGAATATTGTTTATAAATATACATAGGAACCTAATTAAAGCATTTCTGATAAGAATATGCATATAATTTTTTTTCTACATGGGGATTATTGGTGGAATATTGTTTATATACATACATAGGACCCTATTTAACCAATTTCTGATAAGAATATGCATATAAGTATTTTTCTACACAGGGATTATGGGTGAAATATTGTTTATAAATATACATAGGAACCTAATTAAAGCATTTCTGATAAGAATATGCATATAATATTTTTTCTGCATGGGGATTATAGTGGGAAATTGTTTAAAAAATATACATAGGAACCTATTTAACCCATTTCTGATAAGAATATGCATATAATTATTTTTCTACATAGGGATTATGAATGGAATATTCATTCTAGTTAAACATAGGGATTATGAATGGAATATTCATTCTAGTTAAACATACAAAGGAATATATTTAACCCATTTCTGATAAGAATACGAATATAATTATTTTTCTACATGGGGATTATGGGTGGAATATTGTTTATAAATATACATAGGCACATAGTTAACCCAATTTCTGATAAGAATATGTATATAAGTATTTTTCTAGGGATTATGGGTGAAATAGTGTTTATTAATTTACATAGGAACATATTAAACATATTTCTGTTATGAATATGCATAAAATTATTTTTCTACATGGGGATTATGGATGGAATATTGTTTATAAATGTACATAGGACGCTATTTAACCCATTTCTCATAAGAATATGCATATAACTATTTTTTTACATGGGGATTATGAATGGAATATTGTAGTTAAACATACATAGGAATATATTTAACCAATTTCTGATAAGAATATGCATATAAGTATTTTTCTACGTAGGGATGATGGGTGAAATATTGTTTATAAATATACATAGGGACCTATTTAGCCCATTTCTGATAGGACTATGCATATCATTATTTTTCTACATGGGGATTATGGGTTCAATATTGTTTATAAATATACATAGGACCTATTTAACCAATTTTCTATTAAGAATATGCATATAATTATTTTTCTACATGGGGATTATAGTTAGAATATTGTTTATAAATATATATAGGAACCTATTTATGCCATTGCTTACAAAAATACGCATATCATTATTTTTCTACATATGGATTATGAGTGGAATATTGTTTATCAATATACATTGTAACCTATTTAACCCATTTCTGATAAGAATACGAATATAATTATTTTTCTACATGAGGATTATGGGTGGAATATTGTTTATAAATATAAATAGGCACATAGTTAACCCAATTTCTGATAAGAATATGTATATAAGTATTTTTCTAGGGATTATGGGTGAAATAGTGTTTATTAATTTACATAGGAACATATTAAACCTATTTCTGATATGAATATGCATAAAATTATTTTTCTACATGGGGATTATGGGTGGAATATTGTTTATAAATTTACATAGCAACATATTAAACCTATTTCTGATATGAATGTGCATATAATTATATTGGTATATGGGGATTATGGGTTGAATATTGTTTATAAATATACATAGGAACGTATTTAAGCCATTTCTGATAAGAATATGCATATAATTATTTTTCTACATGGGGATTATGGATGGAATATTGTTTATACATTTACATAGGAACATATTAAACCTATTTCTGATATGAATATGCATAACATTATTTTTCTACATGGGGATTATGGGTGGAATATTGTTTATAAATATACATAGTAACCTATTTAACCCATTTCTGATAAGTATATGCATGTCATTATTATTCAGTATGGGGATTATAGGTGGAATATTGTTTATAAATATACATAGGAACTGATTTAACCTGATAAGAATATGCACATAATTATTTCTCTACATGGGGATTATGGGTGGAATAATGTTTGTAAATATACATAGTAACCTATTTAACCCATTTCTCATAAGAATATGCATATAATTATTTTTCTACATGGGGATTATGGATGGAATATTGTTTTTAAACATACATAGGAATATATTTATCCAATTTCTTATAAAAATACGCATATAATTATTTTTCTACATATGGATTATGGGTGGAATATTGTTTATAAATATACATAGGAACGTATTTAAGCCATTTCTGATAAGATTATGCATATAATTTTTTTTCTATATGGGGTTATGGGTGGAATATTGTTTATAAATATACATAGGAACCTAATTAAAGCCTTTCTGATAAGAATATGCATATAATTTTTTTTCTACATGGGGATTATAGTGGGAAATTGTTTAAAAAATATACATAGGAACCTATTTAACCCATTTCTGATAAGAATATGCATATAATTATTCTTCTACATAGGGATTATGAATGGAATATTCATTCTAGTTAAACATAGGGATTATGAATGGAATATTCATTCTAGTTAAACATACAAAGGAATATATTTAACCCATTTCTGATAAGAGTACGAATATCATTATTTTTCTACATGAGGATGATGGGTGGAATATTGTTTATGCGATCTGAGTTTGTCAGATATTTGACAATTTAGTCTTGAAGGTATCGGTTGTGTGTTATGAGTTTGCGGTCATGGGATGTCGTCGGTCTTTTTTAGGGCTTGGCCCTCAGATGAGTAGATGAACATGGTCCATAATTGCCAGGTCTTAGAGAATGTTTCTTCTCTATGTTGTGCCGTCAGGATGAGGTCTTCCATTTTCCTTATTTCTTCTACTTTCTCCAACCACATATCAATGGACGGCGGGAGAGGAGATTTCCAACAAACCGGGATGCAAGCTTTTGCTGCGTCCAGTAGGTGGCGTATCACGGACTTCTTATAGATCTTATCGGGGGTGTCAGTAGCGTGTAGCAAAAAGAATGCGGGGTCATCGGTTATTGGTCTGTCCGTGAATTTTTGTACTGTTTCACGCACTACTTCCCAGAAGTGTGCCAATTTGGGACAAGACCAGAAAATGTGTAAGAGGGTTCCCTTTTCCCTCTGACATCTCCAACACATTTCTGATGTCATAGGGAAAAATTTATGCAATAATGCTGGAGTTCTATACCATCGGGAGAGTATTTTGTAATTTGTTTCCTGGATCTTGGCGCATATAGATGATTTATGCGTGAATCTGAGAATATGTTGTTTCTTTATGTTGTCAAACCTACAATCTAGTTCCGCCTCCCATTTCAGTAGTCCCGGGGGGACAAAGTCTGTAGGGGGAGTGTTTACCAGCCTGTAAGTCAACGATAATGTGTGTGGCAACGCTCCCGTCCCTGTAAGGAGTGTCTCCAGGGTCGTGAGAGTTCTATCGTTTTCCGCAGGAGGGGGCGGTATAGACCTGAGGAAGTGTCGCAACTGGAGTGTTCGTATAAAGTCTAGCCGGTATACGCCATTTGGGTCAGAGAGTTCTTTATGCGTTCTCCAATGTCCCTCATTGCTATAATGGGATGCTAGGTGTAGTCCTGCTTCCCCAAGTTTCCGGAAGAAACCGTCTTCTAGTCCCGGTTTGAACAGAGGGTTACCTATTACGGGGTATAGAGGTGAATTTTGGGATGTAAGAGTCGTCTGGGAAATTAATTGTGAGCATATTCGTGCCGTGTTGCCTATCAGTGGGTGGCGTCTAAGATCTGCAGGTATATCCTTATAACACCATGGAGTGCCCCCTAGTGGAATAGCGGTGTGAGATTGTTCAATATGAGTCCATAGCTTGGTCTCTTGATGGCGACACCAGTCTACGAGCCTTCCTAGATGTACCGCTTGATAGTATGCACGGATGTTTGGTAGTGCAAGACCCCCGTCTTCTTTGGGGAGTACCAATAGTTTGTTAGAGAGTCTTGGTTTTTTTTTTGCCCAAACAAAGTCTGTGAAGGCTGTTTGTACCCGCTTAAAAAAGATGGAGGGGATGCGTACAGGGAGGGCCTGCATTAAATATAGAATTTTTGGTAGTATGGACATTTTCAAAATGTTGCATCGGCCTAACCAGGAGTGGAGACCGGTTTGCCAGTTGTTCAGAAGCGTTTTAATTTTTGCTAACAATGGGGGGGAGTTTAGTTCATATACCTGGGATAGTGATGGAGGGATAAATGTACCCAGATATTTTTGGGCTTTATTCGTCAACATCAGCTTGAAGCTGGATTGGAGATGAGTCAGTTGTGTAGGTTGAATCCCCACCCCCATCGCTTCTGATTTCGCGAAATTAATTTTCAGGT
Organism: Aquarana catesbeiana; assembly: GCF_042186555.1. Lineage (NCBI taxonomy): Eukaryota > Metazoa > Chordata > Amphibia > Anura > Ranidae > Aquarana > Aquarana catesbeiana. The sequence goes on along the minus strand of NC_133325.1, from coordinate 532,942,889 downwards.
GGGAAAGGGCTATGTGGTAAATTCTTTTAACAGATTGGGGAGTGAGAGTAACGGGTTCGATAATGAAAACATCAAATCGTCCGCATAAGCAGAGACTTTATGTTGGATTTGGTTGATGGGTATCCCAGTTATGTCTGGATTTTGTCTTACGTGGCACAGGAAAGGTTCTAGTGAGAGTGCAAAAAGTAGGGGTGATAGTGGGCATCCCTGTCGCGTACCGTTCGTGATTGCAAAGGTGTTTGAAGTTACTCCATTAACCCTGACTTTTGCTGACGGTGTGGTATAGATAGCAGAGATCCAATTCAGCATATTACTTCCCAGGCCTATATGTCTCAGAGTGGCAAACATAAATGACCAGTTTACCCGATCGAATGCCTTCTCGGCATCTGTGCTAAGGAAGACCGTCGGTGTGTTAGTTGTGATGGCTTTATTGAGCAGGTTCAAGACTTTTGTAGTGTTGTCGCGAGCTTCCCTGGATTGGACGAAGCCTACTTGGTCAAGATGTATTAAGTTAGGAATCTGTTGTTGTATTCTGGTGGCTAGTATTTTAGTAAACAATTTTAGGTCTGTGTTTAAAAGGGATATTGGGCGATAACTCCCGCATTGCGTCGGGTCTTTACCCTCTTTGGGAATCACTGCAATTTGGGCCTGTAATGTGTCGTGGTGTAGCGCCTTCCCCTTGCCTAAGTCATTGAAAAGTTCATTGCCTCGCACCCTGGTCGGTGTCTGTTTGTGATCTTTTTCCAGGCTGCGTAGTTTAGTTAAAAGTGTTGTTAATTGTGCAGTTCTTTGTTTTTTCAGGCGTGCTCCATGCTTTATGAGCAATCCACGGATCACTGCCTTGTGTGCTTCCCAAACCAAACCCCCGTCCACATCGGCTGGGGGGTTAGAGTGGAAAATACTGTGTGATTTCTTTAGTCGCATCCGCAACTACATCTGGATTTTGTAGGAGGCTTTCATTAAGTCTCCACGGGCTTCTTTGTCCCCTAAAGTATTCTGCTAGAGCGTATTGCATTGAGACTGGAGCGTGGTCTGACCATGTGATAGAACCGATAGCCGAGCCTTTGACCGCATGTAATTGATTTTGAGGGATTAGGAAAAAATCAATGCGTGAATACGCTTGATGGGGCCGGGAGAAGAAGGAGTAATCTCTTTCACCCGGGTGAAAGAGGCGCCAGACATCCACCAGCTGTAGTGTGTGGAGCGCAGCTTGTATCCTCTTACGTGTGCCTCTGGTAAATGATGAGGACCCTGTAGAGGTGTCCTCTGCGGGAAGTAGGGGGACATTAAAATCACCTCCAATGGATGAGTTGGCCCTCATTGAATTTTTGGAGCGCGTCTAATTGTCTCTGCACAAAATAGTCTTGTTGGACGTTTGGAGCATAAAAATTGGCGATGGTCACCTTAGCTCCACCTATGGAGCCCTTTAAAAACAGGAATCTCCCCATCGTGTCTGTCTTTTTGTCTGTCAAGGTCCACGGAACTTTTGCTGAAATCTGAATAGAGACCCCCCTGGATTTGTCTGCTGAGTGGGTAGAATGGTATACTGTTGGGTAGTGTCTGTTTTTAAGTATTGGTAATTTGTTGTCCTTAAAGTGTGTCTCTTGTAGAAGCACAATGTCTGCTTTCAATCGCTTCATGTCGTTTAATAGCATCCGACTCTTCTCCGGGACGTTAAGTCCTTTCACATTAAGGGTAATCACATTTAGGGCCAGGTGTCATTGTGGTACTGTAATAATGCAAATTTTTCAGTATCATTTGTTTATATCTAACATTAACCACAATGTCAACGTAGGAACATCATAGAAGTTTGTCCAAATATCTAATCTTGCATTGATAACATCTAAATCTGTCTGCTCTTCTTGAAACCAACAGTCCCTCTCCACCCCGTCATTCTAAGAGCATCATGACCATAGGAACCTATTTAACCCATTTCTGATAAGAATATGCATGTAAGTATTTTTCTACATAGCAATTATGGGTGAAATATTGTCTATAAATATACATAGGAACCTATTTAGCCCATTACTGATAAGAATATGCATATAATTATTATACATAGCGACATATCAACCTATTTCTGTTTGAACATGCATATAATTATTTTGCTATATGGAGATTATTGAGTGAATATTGTTTTTAAAAATACATAGGACATATTTAACCAATTTCTGATAAGAATATGCATATGATCATTTTTCTACATGGGGATTATAGATAGAATATTGTTTATAAATATATATAGGAACCTATTTATCCCATTTCTTATAAAAATATGCTTATCATTATTTTTCTACATATGGATTATGGGTGGAATATTGTTTACATACATTGTAACCTATTTAACCCATTTCTGTTAAGAATATGCATATAATTATTTTCTTACATGGGGATTATGGGTGGAATATTGTTTATACATTTACATAGGAACATATTAAACCTATTTTTGATATGAATATGCATAACATTATTTGTGTCTACATGAGGATTATGGGTGGAATATTGTTTATAAATATACATAGTAACCTATTTAACCCATTTCTGATAAAAATATGCATATAATTATTTTTCACTATGAGGATTATAGGTGGAATATTGTTTATAAATATACATAGGAACTTATTTAACCCATTTCTGGTAAGCATATACATATAACTATTTTTTTACATAGGGATTATTGGTGGAATACTGTTTTTAAATATACATAGTAACCTATTTAACCCATTTCTCATAAGAAATGATGGGTCACTGTTCCTCTAACTGACACCAATGATTATTTCTCCACTGAGAACCCACAACGCTTGATGAGTCATTATTCCTTCCACAAATGATGATTTAAATATTCCTCTACTGACACGAACAACACACCAATCACACTGACACCTTTAGTTCCTTTACAAAGGTCCTCTACCCACTCACAACAACAATGGGGTACTATTTATTTCACTGGTCCTGATAAAAATGTGTAAAGATTGAGGTTTACATCGGTTAAGGAATAGTCGCATTAACATAATTGCATACAACATAACGTGTTGCATAACTAAAGTCAGGATAGCATTGAGCCAGTATATATTCTTTGCAATAGAGTTACAGGGCTCACGGTTTATACTGTTGGAGACATAGTTGCCAATAACCAAAATTAAGACAGAATGTCGGAATTGCAAAGAGAAAAACACAGAGGACAATATCGGCATAGGTTTGAGTCGGTTTCTATTCGTTTCTAATATAACAATATTAGAAACGAATAGAAACCGACTCAGCCATTAAAAATAAAGCCCAATATTGATATTGGTATTTTGAACATAATTCAAATATATTAACTAAGCTATGAAAACTCTCAAGTTAGCTATGAAAACACTTAAAGTCTTCTATCTTCAAAGTTAGAAAAAGAATCAGGTTTGCCACACTGTGCTAATTTAAGAATTATTCAACTAGGGCGGATCCGATTCAATCCGTCAGACATGTGGGGCTTGTCTCACTGCTGTTTTTATTTAATTACTCGAAACCAAGTCTAACTGTCTGACAAAGCTATGCTATGCTTAAACTCCGCAATGTCTAAGCTAAACCGTATCTAAGCTAAACAGTATTTCTGTTTTTTTTACTCTTTTTACCAAAATAGCTGATATAAATTGAGTGACTATTGCATTAAAATGCAATAGTCACTCAATTTATATGAGGTAACTCAGTGCTAATCCTGATCCTGATTTCGATTGTGCAATATAACCTGAAATGCAACAGCAATCGTCTCGTCTTACTATATTTAGCATAAATGCAACCTTATCTAATGTAAGATATACTGAAAATTTGCTTGAAACAAAACCGACTCAATGTGTGCTAAAGTTTGCTTTATTTTATGTTATGCAGGAATCATCTCATCACAATTACCGACCCTCTGTTGTAATAATTTCGGCTTTTATTATGACAAATAACAACAGCGCAACTAACAACTAAACAATAACAACTTGCGCTTAAACCTGTCTCTCGGTAAGTGTTACTGCTATACTTGATATGTTTTATGCATCTATTTAACATCTACATCAAATAATCCTAATGTATATCGTCTCAACCTCCTTGACATGTCTCGCAAACCACTCAAATAAATAAATAAATAAATAAATAAATAAATAAAGACTTTTTCGCTATATATTTGTACTCTGATATTTTGCTGATATAGCAAAACCACTGAAAACGGATAGTGTAATGCAAATTCACATTTAGGTGATATCAGTGCTATCTTGAGTAATGTTAAATTTGCAGTATTTCAGCACTTCAGCACTTCCCCAGTCTTCGTTAACTGTCCAATTATACTCTCAATTATCTCTCAAAAAATATAAAAATACGCACTGGTTTACTGACTGACACCAATGATGTGTATTATTTCGCTAATTTTTTGCATTACTCTAAATCTGGTATACATCTTCTCCTTCTCCTTCTCTGCTTCCACAATCTCATTAACGTAATCCTAAATACTCATGCATTATCATAAATAAAGTCAGGATAACATCAAGCATTGAGATAAAGTTGCAGGTCTCACGTTAATATTGTCGGACAAATAAGTTACCAATACCTTATAATTAAGACGAAATACATAGTCGCAATTACAATACGATGTTCAACAGCTTATCTTCTCTTATTGCTAAATTTAGCGTAAATGCAACATATCTTACCTCTAAAAACAAATTGCTTGTGAAAGACAGATTGTAACGATCTCTATATAAACCGACTCACGGCTTTTGATTACCATTGATCACTATTTTGTGTTTAAGCTTTATCTCAACAAATATCAATGTCTTTGCATATATCTACTGTAATGCAACTATCTCTAAAACACTAATAGCAGTAGCCTATTAATTTGGTTAAAGAAACCGATTTAAATTGTCAATGTGTTGTCTCATTGCCATATTTGATATGTTTAAAGAAAATGTATCCTAATGTATAACTAATAAGATAATACTCTTAACATGTCCCGCAACCAACTCACTATTTATCAGGGCTTATATATATATTTTTTCCAATGACACGTGGGTCACGATTTCTCCCGCTAAAACCAATCATGGGTTACTATTGCTCCCACCGATCCCAATGATGGCTATATGCATATCATTATTTTTCGACATATGGATTATGGGTGGAATATTGTTTATAAATATACATTGTATCCTATTTAACCCATTTCTGTTAAGAATATGCATATAATTATTTTTTTACATTGGGATTATAGAAGGAATAGTGTTTATATATTTACATAGCAACATATTAAACCTATTTCTGATATGAATACGCATATAATTATATTGCTATATGGGGATTATGAGTTGAATATTGTTTATAAATATACATAGTAACGTATTTCACCCATTTCTGATAAGAATATGTATATGAGTATTTTACTACGTAGGGATTATGGGTGAAATATTGTTTATTAATTTACATAGGAACATATGACATCATTTCCTTTGAGAGATGATATCATTTCCTCTGCTGCTGTTTAGCATACAGCAGCAAAGGAATGATGTGATTGGCCGGCGGCGATCGCGAGGGGGGGGCCACGAACGGATGGCCTCCCCCTCATCTCCGATCGCCGTGGGACAAAAGACGGAAGCCTCGGGCACCGGGGGGGGTCCGATCGGACCCCCCACCGGCGGAAGGCAAATCACGTATATGTACGTGATTTTGCCTGTCCGTGCCACCTTGCCGACGTAAATCGTCGTGAGGCGGTGGTCAAGTGGTTAATTTACATAGGAACATATTAAACATATTTCTGATATGAATATGCATACAATTATTTTTCTACATGGGAATTATGGGTGGAATATTGTTTATAAATATACATAGGACGCTATTTAACCCATTTTCTGATACGAATATGCATATAATTATTTTTCTATATGCGGCTATTGGTGGAATACTGTTCATAAATATACATACGAACATATTTCACCCATTTCTGATAAGAATATGTATATGAGTATTTTACTACGTAGGGATTATGGGTGAAATATTGTTTATTAATTTACATAGAAACATATTAAACCTATTTCTGATATGAATATGAATAAAATTATTTTTCTACATGGGGATTATGAGTGGAATATTGTTTATAATTATTCATAGTAACTTATTTAACCCATTTCTGGTAAGAATATGCATTTAATTATTTTTCTGTATGGGGATTATGGGTGAAATACTGTTTTAAAATATACATAGTAACCTATTTAACCCATTTCTCATGAGAAAATGCAGATAATTATTTTTCTACATGGGAATTATGGATAGAATATTGTAGTTAAACATACATAGGAATATATTTAACCAATTTCTGATAAGAATATGCATATCATTATTTTTCTACATGGGGATTATGGGTGGAATATTGTTTATAAATATACTTAGCAACATATTAAACCTATTTCTGTTTGAACATGCATATAAATATTTTGCTATATGGGGATTATGGATTGAATATTGTTTATAAATATACATAGGACCTATTTAACCAATTTCTGATAAGAATATGCATATAATCATTTTTCTACATGGGGATTATAGATAGAATATTGTTTAGCAATATATATAGGAACCTATTTATCCCATTTCTTATAAAAAATATGCATATAATTATTTATCTACATGGGGATTATGGGTGGAATAATGTTTGTAAATATACATAGTAACCTATTTAACCCATTTCTCATAAGAATATGCATATAATTATTTTTCTACATGGGGATTATGGATGGAATATTGTTTATACATTTACATAGGAACATATTAAACCTATTTCTGATATGAATATGCATTTAATTATTTTTCTACATGGGGATTATGGGTGGAATATTGTTTATAAATATACATAGTAACTTATTTACCCATTTCACATAAGAATATGCATATAATTATTTTCTACATGGGGATTATAGGTGGAATACTGTTTTTAAATATACATAGTAACCTATTTAACCCATTTCTCATATGAATATGCATATCATTATTTTTCTACATGGGGATTATGGGTGGAATATTGTTTATAAATGTACATAGGACGCTATTTAACCCATTTTTGATACAAGTATGCATATAATTATTTTTCTACATAGGGATTATTGGTGGAATACTGTTTTTAAATATACATAGTAACCTATTAAACCCATTTCTCATAAGAATATGCATATAACTATTTTTTTACATGGGGATTATGAATGGAATATTGTAGTTAAACATACATAGGAATATATTTAACCAATTTCTGATAAGAATATGCATATAAGTATTTTTCTACGTAGGGATGATGGGTGAAATATTGTTTATAAACATACATAGGGACCTATTTAGCCCATTTCTGATAGGACTATGCATATCATTATTTTTCTACATGGGGATTATGGGTTCAATATTGTTTATAAATATACATAGGACCTATTTAACCAATTTTCTATTAAGAATATGCATATAATTATTTTTCTACATGGGGATTATAGTTAGAATATTGTTTATAAATATATATAGGAACCTATTTATGCCATTGCTTACAAAAATACGCATATCATTATTTTTCTACATATGGATTATGGGTGGAATATTGTTTATCAATATACATTGTAACCTATTTAACCCATTTCTGTTAACAATATGCATATAATTATTTTTTTACATGGGGATTATGGATGGAATATTGTTTATAAATTTACATAGCAACATATTAAACCTATTTCTGATATGAATGTGCATCTAATCATATTGCTATATGTGGATTATGGGTTGAATATTGTTTATAAATATACATAGGAACGCGTTTAAGCCATTTCTGATAAGAATATGCATATAATTATTTTTCTACATGGGGATTATGGGTGGAATATTTTTGATACATTTACATAGGAACATATTAAACCTATTTCTGATATGAATATGCATAACATTATTTTTCTACATGGGGATTATGGGTGGAATATTGTTTATAAATATACATAGTAACCTATTTAACCCATTTCTCATAAGAATATGCATATAATTATTTTTCTACATGGGGATTATGGATGGAATATTGTTGTTAAACATACATAGGAATATATTTATCCCATTTATCCCATTTCTTATAAAAATAAACATATAATTATTTTTCTACATTTGGATTATGGGAGGAATATTGTTTATAAATATACATAGGAACCTAATTAAAGAATTTCTGATAAGAATATGCATATAATTTATTTCTACATGGGGATTATTGGTGGAATATTGTTTATATACATACATAGGACCCTATTTAACCAATTTGTGATAAGAATATGCATATAAGTATTTTTCTACATAGGGATTATGGGTGAAATATTGTTTATAAATATACATAGGAACCTAATTAGGAATATATTAAACCCATTTCTGATAAGAATATGAATATAATTATTTTTCTACATGTGGATTGTTTGTGGAATATTGTTTATAAATATACATAGGAACGTATTTAAGTCATTTCTGATAAGAATATGCATATAATTATATTTCTACATGGGGATTATGGGTGGAATATTGTTTATACATTTACATAGGAACATATTAAACCTATTTCTGATATGAATATGCATAACATTATTTTTCTACATGGGGATTATGGGTGGAATATTGTTTATAAATATACATAGTAACCTATTTAACCCATTTCTGATAAGTATATGCATATAATTATTTTTCAGTATGGGGATTATAGGTGGAATATTGTTTATAAATATACATAGGAACTGATTTAACCCATTTCTGGTAAGAACATGCATATAATTATTTTCTACATAGGGATTAATGGCGGAATACTGTTTTTAAATATACATAGTAACTTTTTAACCCATTTCTCACAAGAATATACATATAATTATTTTTCTACATGGGGATTATGGATGGAATATTGTTTCTTAAACATACATAGGAATATATTTATCCAATTTCTTATAAAAATACACATATAATTATTTTATTACATATGGATTATGGGTGGAATATTGTTTATAAATATACATAGGAACGTATTTAAGCCATTTCTGATAAGAATATGCATATAATTATTTTTCTACATGTGGATTATGGGTGGAATATTGTTTATACATTTACATAGGAACATATTAAACCTATTTCTGATATGAATATGCATAACATTATTTTTCTACATGGGGATTATGGGTGGAATATTGTTTATAAATATACATAGTAACCTAATTAACCCATTTCTGATAAGAATATGCACACAATTATTTCTCTACATGGGGATTATGGGTGGAATAATGTTTGTAAATATACATAGTAACCTATTTAACCCATTTCTCATAAGAATATGCATATAATTATTTTTCTACATGGGGATTATGGATGGAATATTGTTTTTAAACATACATAGGAATATATTTATCCAATTTCTTATAAAAATACGCATATAATTATTTTTCTACATATCTATTATGGGTGGAATATTGTTTATAAATATACATAGGAACGTATTTAAGCCATTTCTGATAAGATTATGCATATCATTTTTTTTCTATATGGGGTTATGGGTGGAATATTGTTTATAAATATACATAGGAACCTAATTAAAGCATTTCTGATAAGAATATGCATATAATTTTTTTTCTACATGGGGATTATTGGTGGAATATTGTTTATATACATACATAGGACCCTATTTAACCAATTTCTGATAAGAATATGCATATAAGTATTTTTCTACACAGGGATTATGGGTGAAATATTGTTTATAAATATACATAGGAACCTAATTAAAGCATTTCTGATAAGAATATGCATATAATATTTTTTCTGCATGGGGATTATAGTGCGAAATTGTTTAAAAAATATACATAGGAACCTATTTAACCCATTTCTGATAAGAATATGCATATAATTATTTTTCTACATAGGGATTATGAATGGAATATTCATTCTAGTTAAACATAGGGATTATGAATGGAATATTCATTCTAGTTAAACATACAAAGGAATATATTTAACCCATTTCTGATAAGAATACGAGTATAATTATTTTTCTACATGGGGATTATGGGTGGAATATTGTTTATAAATATACATAGGCACATAGTTAACCCAATTTCTGATAAGAATATGTATATAAGTATTTTTCTAGGGATTATGGGTGAAATAGTGTTTATTAATTTACATAGGAACATATTAAACATATTTCTGTTATGAATATGCATAAAATTATTTTTCTACATGGGGATTATGGGTGGAATATTGTTTATAAATATACATAGGACGCTATTTAACCCATTTTTGATACAAATATGCATATAATTATTTTTCTACATAGGGATTATTGGTGGAATACTGTTTTTAAATATACATAGTAACCTATTAAACCCATTTCTCATAAGAATATGCATATAACTATTTTTTTACATGGGGATTATGAATGGAATATTGTAGTTAAACATACATAGGAATATATTTAACCAATTTCTGATAAGAATATGCATATAAGTATTTTTCTACGTAGGGATGATGGGTGAAATATTGTTTATAAATATACATAGGGACCTATTTAGCCCATTTCTGATAAGAATATGCATATCATTATTTTTCTACATGGGGATTATGGGTTCAATATTGTTTATAAATATACATAGGACCTATTTAACCAATTTTCTATTAAGAATATGCATATAATTATTTTTCTACATATATATTATGGGTGGAATATTGTTTATAAATATACATAGGAACGTATTTAAGCCATTTCTGATAAGATTATGCATATAATTTTTTTTCTATATGGGGTTATGGGTGGAATATTGTTTATAAATATACATAGTAACCTATTTAACCCATTTCTGATAAGTATATGCATATAATTATTTTTCAGTATGGGGATTATAGGTGGAATATTGTTTATAAATATACATAGGAACTGATTTAACCCATTTCTGGTAAGAACATGCATATAATTATTTTCTACATAGGGATTAATGGCGGAATACTGTTTTTAAATATACATAGTAACTTTTTAACCCATTTCTCACAAGAATATACATATAATTATTTTTCTACATGGGGATTATGGATGGAATATTGTTTCTTAAACATACATAGGAATATATTTATCCAATTTCTTATAAAAATACACATATAATTATTTTATTACATATGGATTATGGGTGGAATATTGTTTATAAATATACATAGGAACGTATTTAAGCCATTTCTGATAAGAATATGCATATAATTATTTTTCTACATGTGGATTATGGGTGGAATATTGTTTATACATTTACATAGGAACATATTAAACCTATTTCTGATATGAATATGCATAACATTATTTTTCTACATGGGGATTATGGGTGGAATATTGTTTATAAATATACATAGTAACTTATTTACCCATTTCACATAAGAATATCCATATAATTATTTTCTACATGGGGATTATAGGTGGAATACTGTTTTTAAATATACATAGTAACCTATTTAACCCATTTCTCATATGAATATGCATATCATTATTTTTCTACATGGGGATTATGGGTGGAATATTGTTTATAAATGTACATAGGACGCTATTTAACCCATTTTTGATACAAGTATGCATATAATTATTTTTCTACATAGGGATTATTGGTGGAATACTGTTTTTAAATATACATAGTAACCTATTAAACCCATTTCTCATAAGAATATGCATATAACTATTTTTTTACATGGGGATTATGAATGGAATATTGTAGTTAAACATACATAGGAATATATTTAACCAATTTCTGATAAGAATATGCATATAAGTATTTTTCTACGTAGGGATGATGGGTGAAATATTGTTTATAAATATACATAGGGACCTATTTAGCCCATTTCTGATAGGACTATGCATATCATTATTTTTCTACATGGGGATTATGGGTTCAATATTGTTTATAAATATACATAGGACCTATTTAACCAATTTTCTATTAAGAATATGCATATAATTATTTTTCTACATGGGGATTATAGTTAGAATATTGTTTATAAATATATATAGGAACCTATTTATGCCATTGCTTACAAAAATACGCATATCATTATTTTTCTACATATGGATTATGGGTGGAATATTGTTTATCAATATACATTGTAACCTATTTAACCCATTTCTGTTAACAATATGCATATAATTATTTTTTTACATGGGGATTATGGATGGAATATTGTTTATAAATTTACATAGCAACATATTAAACCTATTTCTGATATGAATGTGCATCTAATCATATTGCTATATGTGGATTATGGGTTGAATATTGTTTATAAATATACATAGGAACGCGTTTAAGCCATTTCTGATAAGAATATGCATATAATTATTTTTCTACATGGGGATTATGGGTGGAATATTTTTGATACATTTACATAGGAACATATTAAACCTATTTCTGATATGAATATGCATAACATTATTTTTCTACATGGGGATTATGGGTGGAATATTGTTTATAAATATACATAGTAACCTATTTAACCCATTTCTCATAAGAATATGCATATAATTATTTTTCTACATGGGGATTATGGATGGAATATTGTTGTTAAACATACATAGGAATATATTTATCCCATTTATCCCATTTCTTATAAAAATAAACATATAATTATTTTTCTACATTTGGATTATGGGAGGAATATTGTTTATAAATATACATAGGAACCTAATTAAAGAATTTCTGATAAGAATATGCATATAATTTATTTCTACATGGGGATTATTGGTGGAATATTGTTTATATACATACATAGGACCCTATTTAACCAATTTGTGATAAGAATATGCATATAAGTATTTTTCTACATAGGGATTATGGGTGAAATATTGTTTATAAATATACATAGGAACCTAATTAGGAATATATTAAACCCATTTCTGATAAGAACATGAATATAATTATTTTTCTACATGTGGATTGTTTGTGGAATATTGTTTATAAATATACATAGGAACGTATTTAAGCCATTTCTGATAAGAATATGCATATAATTATATTTCTACATGGGGATTATGGGTGGAATATTGTTTATACATTTACATAGGAACATATTAAACCTATTTCTGATATGAATATGCATAACATTATTTTTCTACATGGGGATTATGGGTGGAATATTGTTTATAAATATACATAGTAACCTATTTAACCCATTTCTGATAAGTATATGCATATAATTATTTTTCAGTATGGGGATTATAGGTGGAATATTGTTTATAAATATACATAGGAACTGATTTAACCCATTTCTGGTAAGAACATGCATATAATTATTTTCTACATAGGGATTAATGGCGGAATACTGTTTTTAAATATACATAGTAACTTTTTAACCCATTTCTCACAAGAATATACATATAATTATTTTTCTACATGGGGATTATGGATGGAATATTGTTTCTTAAACATACATAGGAATATATTTATCCAATTTCTTATAAAAATACACATATAATTATTTTATTACATATGGATTATGGGTGGAATATTGTTTATAAATATACATAGGAACGTATTTAAGCCATTTCTGATAAGAATATGCATATAATTATTTTTCTACATGTGGATTATGGGTGGAATATTGTTTATACATTTACATAGGAACATATTAAACCTATTTCTGATATGAATATGCATAACATTATTTTTCTACATGGGGATTATGGGTGGAATATTGTTTATAAATATACATAGTAACCTAATTAACCCATTTCTGATAAGAATATGCACACAATTATTTCTCTACATGGGGATTATGGGTGGAATAATGTTTGTAAATATACATAGTAACCTATTTAACCCATTTCTCATAAGAATATGCATATAATTATTTTTCTACATGGGGATTATGGATGGAATATTGTTTTTAAACATACATAGGAATATATTTATCCAATTTCTTATAAAAATACGCATATAATTATTTTTCTACATATCTATTATGGGTGGAATATTGTTTATAAATATACATAGGAACGTATTTAAGCCATTTCTGATAAGATTATGCATATCATTTTTTTTCTATATGGGGTTATGGGTGGAATATTGTTTATAAATATACATAGGAACCTAATTAAAGCATTTCTGATAAGAATATGCATATAATTTTTTTTCTACATGGGGATTATTGGTGGAATATTGTTTATATACATACATAGGACCCTATTTAACCAATTTCTGATAAGAATATGCATATAAGTATTTTTCTACACAGGGATTATGGGTGAAATATTGTTTATAAATATACATAGGAACCTAATTAAAGCATTTCTGATAAGAATATGCATATAATATTTTTTCTGCATGGGGATTATAGTGCGAAATTGTTTAAAAAATATACATAGGAACCTATTTAACCCATTTCTGATAAGAATATGCATATAATTATTTTTCTACATAGGGATTATGAATGGAATATTCATTCTAGTTAAACATAGGGATTATGAATGGAATATTCATTCTAGTTAAACATACAAAGGAATATATTTAACCCATTTCTGATAAGAATACGAGTATAATTATTTTTCTACATGGGGATTATGGGTGGAATATTGTTTATAAATATACATAGGCACATAGTTAACCCAATTTCTGATAAGAATATGTATATAAGTATTTTTCTAGGGATTATGGGTGAAATAGTGTTTATTAATTTACATAGGAACATATTAAACATATTTCTGTTATGAATATGCATAAAATTATTTTTCTACATGGGGATTATGGGTGGAATATTGTTTATAAATATACATAGGACGCTATTTAACCCATTTTTGATACAAATATGCATATAATTATTTTTCTACATAGGGATTATTGGTGGAATACTGTTTTTAAATATACATAGTAACCTATTAAACCCATTTCTCATAAGAATATGCATATAACTATTTTTTTACATGGGGATTATGAATGGAATATTGTAGTTAAACATACATAGGAATATATTTAACCAATTTCTGATAAGAATATGCATATAAGTATTTTTCTACGTAGGGATGATGGGTGAAATATTGTTTATAAATATACATAGGGACCTATTTAGCCCATTTCTGATAAGAATATGCATATCATTATTTTTCTACATGGGGATTATGGGTTCAATATTGTTTATAAATATACATAGGACCTATTTAACCAATTTTCTATTAAGAATATGCATATAATTATTTTTCTACATGGGGATTATGGGTGGAATATTGTTTATAAATATACATAGTAACCTATTTAACCCATTTCTGATAAGAATATGCACATAATTATTTCTCTACATGGGGATTATGGGTGGAATAATGTTTGTAAATATACATAGTAACCTATTTAACCCATTTCTCATAAGAATATGCATATAATTATTTTTCTACATGGGGATTATGGATGGAATATTGTTTTTAAACATACATAGGAATATATTTATCCAATTTCTTATAAAAATATGCATATAATTATTTTTCTACATATATATTATGGGTGGAATATTGTTTATAAATATACATAGGAACGTATTTAAGCCATTTCTGATAAGATTATGCATATAATTTTTTTTCTATATGGGGTTATGGGTGGAATATTGTTTATAAATATACATAGTAACCTATTTAACCCATTTCTGATAAGTATATGCATATAATTATTTTTCAGTATGGGGATTATAGGTGGAATATTGTTTATAAATATACATAGGAACTGATTTAACCCATTTCTGGTAAGAACATGCATATAATTATTTTCTACATAGGGATTAATGGCGGAATACTGTTTTTAAATATACATAGTAACTTTTTAACCCATTTCTCACAAGAATATACATATAATTATTTTTCTACATGGGGATTATGGATGGAATATTGTTTCTTAAACATACATAGGAATATATTTATCCAATTTCTTATAAAAATACACATATAATTATTTTATTACATATGGATTATGGGTGGAATATTGTTTATAAATATACATAGGAACGTATTTAAGCCATTTCTGATAAGAATATGCATATAATTATTTTTCTACATGTGGATTATGGGTGGAATATTGTTTATACATTTACATAGGAACATATTAAACCTATTTCTGATATGAATATGCATAACATTATTTTTCTACATGGGGATTATGGGTGGAATATTGTTTATAAATATACATAGTAACTTATTTACCCATTTCACATAAGAATATGCATATAATTATTTTCTACATGGGGATTATAGGTGGAATACTGTTTTTAAATATACATAGTAACCTATTTAACCCATTTCTCATATGAATATGCATATCATTATTTTTCTACATGGGGATTATGGGTGGAATATTGTTTATAAATGTACATAGGACGCTATTTAACCCATTTTTGATACAAGTATGCATATAATTATTTTTCTACATAGGGATTATTGGTGGAATACTGTTTTTAAATATACATAGTAACCTATTAAACCCATTTCTCATAAGAATATGCATATAACTATTTTTTTACATGGGGATTATGAATGGAATATTGTAGTTAAACATACATAGGAATATATTTAACCAATTTCTGATAAGAATATGCATATAAGTATTTTTCTACGTAGGGATGATGGGTGAAATATTGTTTATAAATATACATAGGGACCTATTTAGCCCATTTCTGATAGGACTATGCATATCATTATTTTTCTACATGGGGATTATGGGTTCAATATTGTTTATAAATATACATAGGACCTATTTAACCAATTTTCTATTAAGAATATGCATATAATTATTTTTCTACATGGGGATTATAGTTAGAATATTGTTTATAAATATATATAGGAACCTATTTATGCCATTGCTTACAAAAATACGCATATCATTATTTTTCTACATATGGATTATGGGTGGAATATTGTTTATCAATATACATTGTAACCTATTTAACCCATTTCTGTTAACAATATGCATATAATTATTTTTTTACATGGGGATTATGGATGGAATATTGTTTATAAATTTACATAGCAACATATTAAACCTATTTCTGATATGAATGTGCATCTAATCATATTGCTATATGTGGATTATGGGTTGAATATTGTTTATAAATATACATAGGAACGCGTTTAAGCCATTTCTGATAAGAATATGCATATAATTATTTTTCTACATGGGGATTATGGGTGGAATATTTTTGATACATTTACATAGGAACATATTAAACCTATTTCTGATATGAATATGCATAACATTATTTTTCTACATGGGGATTATGGGTGGAATATTGTTTATAAATATACATAGTAACCTATTTAACCCATTTCTCATAAGAATATGCATATAATTATTTTTCTACATGGGGATTATGGATGGAATATTGTTGTTAAACATACATAGGAATATATTTATCCCATTTATCCCATTTCTTATAAAAATAAACATATAATTATTTTTCTACATTTGGATTATGGGAGGAATATTGTTTATAAATATACATAGGAACCTAATTAAAGAATTTCTGATAAGAATATGCATATAATTTATTTCTACATGGGGATTATTGGTGGAATATTGTTTATATACATACATAGGACCCTATTTAACCAATTTGTGATAAGAATATGCATATAAGTATTTTTCTACATAGGGATTATGGGTGAAATATTGTTTATAAATATACATAGGAACCTAATTAGGAATATATTAAACCCATTTCTGATAAGAATATGAATATAATTATTTTTCTACATGTGGATTGTTTGTGGAATATTGTTTATAAATATACATAGGAACGTATTTAAGCCATTTCTGATAAGAATATGCATATAATTATATTTCTACATGGGGATTATGGGTGGAATATTGTTTATACATTTACATAGGAACATATTAAACCTATTTCTGATATGAATATGCATAACATTATTTTTCTACATGGGGATTATGGGTGGAATATTGTTTATAAATATACATAGTAACCTATTTAACCCATTTCTGATAAGTATATGCATATAATTATTTTTCAGTATGGGGATTATAGGTGGAATATTGTTTATAAATATACATAGGAACTGATTTAACCCATTTCTGGTAAGAACATGCATATAATTATTTTCTACATAGGGATTAATGGCGGAATACTGTTTTTAAATATACATAGTAACTTTTTAACCCATTTCTCACAAGAATATACATATAATTATTTTTCTACATGGGGATTATGGATGGAATATTGTTTCTTAAACATACATAGGAATATATTTATCCAATTTCTTATAAAAATACACATATAATTATTTTATTACATATGGATTATGGGTGGAATATTGTTTATAAATATACATAGGAACGTATTTAAGCCATTTCTGATAAGAATATGCATATAATTATTTTTCTACATGTGGATTATGGGTGGAATATTGTTTATACATTTACATAGGAACATATTAAACCTATTTCTGATATGAATATGCATAACATTATTTTTCTACATGGGGATTATGGGTGGAATATTGTTTATAAATATACATAGTAACCTAATTAACCCATTTCTGATAAGAATATGCACACAATTATTTCTCTACATGGGGATTATGGGTGGAATAATGTTTGTAAATATACATAGTAACCTATTTAACCCATTTCTCATAAGACTATGCATATAATTATTTTTCTACATGGGGATTATGGATGGAATATTGTTTTTAAACATACATAGGAATATATTTATCCAATTTCTTATAAAAATACGCATATAATTATTTTTCTACATATCTATTATGGGTGGAATATTGTTTATAAATATACATAGGAACGTATTTAAGCCATTTCTGATAAGATTATGCATATCATTTTTTTTCTATATGGGGTTATGGGTGGAATATTGTTTATAAATATACATAGGAACCTAATTAAAGCATTTCTGATAAGAATATGCATATAATTTTTTTTCTACATGGGGATTATTGGTGGAATATTGTTTATATACATACATAGGACCCTATTTAACCAATTTCTGATAAGAATATGCATATAAGTATTTTTCTACACAGGGATTATGGGTGAAATATTGTTTATAAATATACATAGGAACCTAATTAAAGCATTTCTGATAAGAATATGCATATAATATTTTTTCTGCATGGGGATTATAGTGCGAAATTGTTTAAAAAATATACATAGGAACCTATTTAACCCATTTCTGATAAGAATATGCATATAATTATTTTTCTACATAGGGATTATGAATGGAATATTCATTCTAGTTAAACATAGGGATTATGAATGGAATATTCATTCTAGTTAAACATACAAAGGAATATATTTAACCCATTTCTGATAAGAATACGAGTATAATTATTTTTCTACATGGGGATTATGGGTGGAATATTGTTTATAAATATACATAGGCACATAGTTAACCCAATTTCTGATAAGAATATGTATATAAGTATTTTTCTAGGGATTATGGGTGAAATAGTGTTTATTAATTTACATAGGAACATATTAAACATATTTCTGTTATGAATATGCATAAAATTATTTTTCTACATGGGGATTATGGGTGGAATATTGTTTATAAATATACATAGGACGCTATTTAACCCATTTTTGATACAAATATGCATATAATTATTTTTCTACATAGGGATTATTGGTGGAATACTGTTTTTAAATATACATAGTAACCTATTAAACCCATTTCTCATAAGAATATGCATATAACTATTTTTTTACATGGGGATTATGAATGGAATATTGTAGTTAAACATACATAGGAATATATTTAACCAATTTCTGATAAGAATATGCATATAAGTATTTTTCTACGTAGGGATGATGGGTGAAATATTGTTTATAAATATACATAGGGACCTATTTAGCCCATTTCTGATAAGAATATGCATATCATTATTTTTCTACATGGGGATTATGGGTTCAATATTGTTTATAAATATACATAGGACCTATTTAACCAATTTTCTATTAAGAATATGCATATAATTATTTTTCTACATGGGGATTATGGGTGGAATATTGTTTATAAATATACATAGTAACCTATTTAACCCATTTCTGATAAGAATATGCACATAATTATTTCTCTACATGGGGATTATGGGTGGAATAATGTTTGTAAATATACATAGTAACCTATTTAACCCATTTCTCATAAGAATATGCATATAATTATTTTTCTACATGGGGATTATGGATGGAATATTGTTTTTAAACATACATAGGAATATATTTATCCAATTTCTTATAAAAATATGCATATAATTATTTTTCTACATATATATTATGGGTGGAATATTGTTTATAAATATACATAGGAACGTATTTAAGCCATTTCTGATAAGATTATGCATATAATTTTTTTTCTATATGGGGTTATGGGTGGAATATTGTTTATAAATATACATAGTAACCTATTTAACCCATTTCTGATAAGTATATGCATATAATTATTTTTCAGTATGGGGATTATAGGTGGAATATTGTTTATAAATATACATAGGAACTGATTTAACCCATTTCTGGTAAGAACATGCATATAATTATTTTCTACATAGGGATTAATGGCGGAATACTGTTTTTAAATATACATAGTAACTTTTTAACCCATTTCTCACAAGAATATACATATAATTATTTTTCTACATGGGGATTATGGATGGAATATTGTTTCTTAAACATACATAGGAATATATTTATCCAATTTCTTATAAAAATACACATATAATTATTTTATTACATATGGATTATGGGTGGAATATTGTTTATAAATATACATAGGAACGTATTTAAGCCATTTCTGATAAGAATATGCATATAATTATTTTTCTACATGTGGATTATGGGTGGAATATTGTTTATACATTTACATAGGAACATATTAAACCTATTTCTGATATGAATATGCATAACATTATTTTTCTACATGGGGATTATGGGTGGAATATTGTTTATAAATATACATAGTAACTTATTTACCCATTTCACATAAGAATATCCATATAATTATTTTCTACATGGGGATTATAGGTGGAATACTGTTTTTAAATATACATAGTAACCTATTTAACCCATTTCTCATATGAATATGCATATCATTATTTTTCTACATGGGGATTATGGGTGGAATATTGTTTATAAATGTACATAGGACGCTATTTAACCCATTTTTGATACAAGTATGCATATAATTATTTTTCTACATAGGGATTATTGGTGGAATACTGTTTTTAAATATACATAGTAACCTATTAAACCCATTTCTCATAAGAATATGCATATAACTATTTTTTTACATGGGGATTATGAATGGAATATTGTAGTTAAACATACATAGGAATATATTTAACCAATTTCTGATAAGAATATGCATATAAGTATTTTTCTACGTAGGGATGATGGGTGAAATATTGTTTATAAATATACATAGGGACCTATTTAGCCCATTTCTGATAGGACTATGCATATCATTATTTTTCTACATGGGGATTATGGGTTCAATATTGTTTATAAATATACATAGGACCTATTTAACCAATTTTCTATTAAGAATATGCATATAATTATTTTTCTACATGGGGATTATAGTTAGAATATTGTTTATAAATATATATAGGAACCTATTTATGCCATTGCTTACAAAAATACGCATATCATTATTTTTCTACATATGGATTATGGGTGGAATATTGTTTATCAATATACATTGTAACCTATTTAACCCATTTCTGTTAACAATATGCATATAATTATTTTTTTACATGGGGATTATGGATGGAATATTGTTTATAAATTTACATAGCAACATATTAAACCTATTTCTGATATGAATGTGCATCTAATCATATTGCTATATGTGGATTATGGGTTGAATATTGTTTATAAATATACATAGGAACGCGTTTAAGCCATTTCTGATAAGAATATGCATATAATTATTTTTCTACATGGGGATTATGGGTGGAATATTTTTGATACATTTACATAGGAACATATTAAACCTATTTCTGATATGAATATGCATAACATTATTTTTCTACATGGGGATTATGGGTGGAATATTGTTTATAAATATACATAGTAACCTATTTAACCCATTTCTCATAAGAATATGCATATAATTATTTTTCTACATGGGGATTATGGATGGAATATTGTTGTTAAACATACATAGGAATATATTTATCCCATTTATCCCATTTCTTATAAAAATAAACATATAATTATTTTTCTACATTTGGATTATGGGAGGAATATTGTTTATAAATATACATAGGAACCTAATTAAAGAATTTCTGATAAGAATATGCATATAATTTATTTCTACATGGGGATTATTGGTGGAATATTGTTTATATACATACATAGGACCCTATTTAACCAATTTGTGATAAGAATATGCATATAAGTATTTTTCTACATAGGGATTATGGGTGAAATATTGTTTATAAATATACATAGGAACCTAATTAGGAATATATTAAACCCATTTCTGATAAGAATATGAATATAATTATTTTTCTACATGTGGATTGTTTGTGGAATATTGTTTATAAATATACATAGGAACGTATTTAAGTCATTTCTGATAAGAATATGCATATAATTATATTTCTACATGGGGATTATGGGTGGAATATTGTTTATACATTTACATAGGAACATATTAAACCTATTTCTGATATGAATATGCATAACATTATTTTTCTACATGGGGATTATGGGTGGAATATTGTTTATAAATATACATAGTAACCTATTTAACCCATTTCTGATAAGTATATGCATATAATTATTTTTCAGTATGGGGATTATAGGTGGAATATTGTTTATAAATATACATAGGAACTGATTTAACCCATTTCTGGTAAGAACATGCATATAATTATTTTCTACATAGGGATTAATGGCGGAATACTGTTTTTAAATATACATAGTAACTTTTTAACCCATTTCTCACAAGAATATACATATAATTATTTTTTTACATGGGGATTATGGATGGAATATTGTTTCTTAAACATACATAGGAATATATTTATCCAATTTCTTATAAAAATACACATATAATTATTTTATTACATATGGATTATGGGTGGAATATTGTTTATAAATATACATAGGAACGTATTTAAGCCATTTCTGATAAGAATATGCATATAATTATTTTTCTACATGTGGATTATGGGTGGAATATTGTTTATACATTTACATAGGAACATATTAAACCTATTTCTGATATGAATATGCATAACATTATTTTTCTACATGGGGATTATGGGTGGAATATTGTTTATAAATATACATAGTAACCTAATTAACCCATTTCTGATAAGAATATGCACACAATTATTTCTCTACATGGGGATTATGGGTGGAATAATGTTTGTAAATATACATAGTAACCTATTTAACCCATTTCTCATAAGAATATGCATATAATTATTTTTCTACATGGGGATTATGGATGGAATATTGTTTTTAAACATACATAGGAATATATTTATCCAATTTCTTATAAAAATACGCATATAATTATTTTTCTACATATCTATTATGGGTGGAATATTGTTTATAAATATACATAGGAACGTATTTAAGCCATTTCTGATAAGATTATGCATATCATTTTTTTTCTATATGGGGTTATGGGTGGAATATTGTTTATAAATATACATAGGAACCTAATTAAAGCATTTCTGATAAGAATATGCATATAATTTTTTTTCTACATGGGGATTATTGGTGGAATATTGTTTATATACATACATAGGACCCTATTTAACCAATTTCTGATAAGAATATGCATATAAGTATTTTTCTACACAGGGATTATGGGTGAAATATTGTTTATAAATATACATAGGAACCTAATTAAAGCATTTCTGATAAGAATATGCATATAATATTTTTTCTGCATGGGGATTATAGTGCGAAATTGTTTAAAAAATATACATAGGAACCTATTTAACCCATTTCTGATAAGAATATGCATATAATTATTTTTCTACATAGGGATTATGAATGGAATATTCATTCTAGTTAAACATAGGGATTATGAATGGAATATTCATTCTAGTTAAACATACAAAGGAATATATTTAACCCATTTCTGATAAGAATACGAGTATAATTATTTTTCTACATGGGGATTATGGGTGGAATATTGTTTATAAATATACATAGGCACATAGTTAACCCAATTTCTGATAAGAATATGTATATAAGTATTTTTCTAGGGATTATGGGTGAAATAGTGTTTATTAATTTACATAGGAACATATTAAACATATTTCTGTTATGAATATGCATAAAATTATTTTTCTACATGGGGATTATGGGTGGAATATTGTTTATAAATATACATAGGACGCTATTTAACCCATTTTTGATACAAATATGCATATAATTATTTTTCTACATAGGGATTATTGGTGGAATACTGTTTTTAAATATACATAGTAACCTATTAAACCCATTTCTCATAAGAATATGCATATAACTATTTTTTTACATGGGGATTATGAATGGAATATTGTAGTTAAACATACATAGGAATATATTTAACCAATTTCTGATAAGAATATGCATATAAGTATTTTTCTACGTAGGGATGATGGGTGAAATATTGTTTATAAATATACATAGGGACCTATTTAGCCCATTTCTGATAAGAATATGCATATCATTATTTTTCTACATGGGGATTATGGGTTCAATATTGTTTATAAATATACATAGGACCTATTTAACCAATTTTCTATTAAGAATATGCATATAATTATTTTTCTACATGGGGATTATGGGTGGAATATTGTTTATAAATATACATAGTAACCTATTTAACCCATTTCTGATAAGAATATGCACATAATTATTTCTCTACATGGGGATTATGGGTGGAATAATGTTTGTAAATATACATAGTAACCTATTTAACCCATTTCTCATAAGAATATGCATATAATTATTTTTCTACATGGGGATTATGGATGGAATATTGTTTTTAAACATACATAGGAATATATTTATCCAATTTCTTATAAAAATATGCATATAATTATTTTTCTACATATATATTATGGGTGGAATATTGTTTATAAATATACATAGGAACGTATTTAAGCCATTTCTGATAAGATTATGCATATAATTTTTTTTCTATATGGGGTTATGGGTGGAATATTGTTTATAAATATACATAGTAACCTATTTAACCCATTTCTGATAAGTATATGCATATAATTATTTTTCAGTATGGGGATTATAGGTGGAATATTGTTTATAAATATACATAGGAACTGATTTAACCCATTTCTGGTAAGAACATGCATATAATTATTTTCTACATAGGGATTAATGGCGGAATACTGTTTTTAAATATACATAGTAACTTTTTAACCCATTTCTCACAAGAATATACATATAATTATTTTTCTACATGGGGATTATGGATGGAATATTGTTTCTTAAACATACATAGGAATATATTTATCCAATTTCTTATAAAAATACACATATAATTATTTTATTACATATGGATTATGGGTGGAATATTGTTTATAAATATACATAGGAACGTATTTAAGCCATTTCTGATAAGAATATGCATATAATTATTTTTCTACATGTGGATTATGGGTGGAATATTGTTTATACATTTACATAGGAACATATTAAACCTATTTCTGATATGAATATGCATAACATTATTTTTCTACATGGGGATTATGGGTGGAATATTGTTTATAAATATACATAGTAACTTATTTACCCATTTCACATAAGAATATGCATATAATTATTTTCTACATGGGGATTATAGGTGGAATACTGTTTTTAAATATACATAGTAACCTATTTAACCCATTTCTCATATGAATATGCATATCATTATTTTTCTACATGGGGATTATGGGTGGAATATTGTTTATAAATGTACATAGGACGCTATTTAACCCATTTTTGATACAAGTATGCATATAATTATTTTTCTACATAGGGATTATTGGTGGAATACTGTTTTTAAATATACATAGTAACCTATTAAACCCATTTCTCATAAGAATATGCATATAACTATTTTTTTACATGGGGATTATGAATGGAATATTGTAGTTAAACATACATAGGAATATATTTAACCAATTTCTGATAAGAATATGCATATAAGTATTTTTCTACGTAGGGATGATGGGTGAAATATTGTTTATAAATATACATAGGGACCTATTTAGCCCATTTCTGATAGGACTATGCATATCATTATTTTTCTACATGGGGATTATGGGTTCAATATTGTTTATAAATATACATAGGACCTATTTAACCAATTTTCTATTAAGAATATGCATATAATTATTTTTCTACATGGGGATTATAGTTAGAATATTGTTTATAAATATATATAGGAACCTATTTATGCCATTGCTTACAAAAATACGCATATCATTATTTTTCTACATATGGATTATGGGTGGAATATTGTTTATCAATATACATTGTAACCTATTTAACCCATTTCTGTTAACAATATGCATATAATTATTTTTTTACATGGGGATTATGGATGGAATATTGTTTATAAATTTACATAGCAACATATTAAACCTATTTCTGATATGAATGTGCATCTAATCATATTGCTATATGTGGATTATGGGTTGAATATTGTTTATAAATATACATAGGAACGCGTTTAAGCCATTTCTGATAAGAATATGCATATAATTATTTTTCTACATGGGGATTATGGGTGGAATATTTTTGATACATTTACATAGGAACATATTAAACCTATTTCTGATATGAATATGCATAACATTATTTTTCTACATGGGGATTATGGGTGGAATATTGTTTATAAATATACATAGTAACCTATTTAACCCATTTCTCATAAGAATATGCATATAATTATTTTTCTACATGGGGATTATGGATGGAATATTGTTGTTAAACATACATAGGAATATATTTATCCCATTTATCCCATTTCTTATAAAAATAAACATATAATTATTTTTCTACATTTGGATTATGGGAGGAATATTGTTTATAAATATACATAGGAACCTAATTAAAGAATTTCTGATAAGAATATGCATATAATTTATTTCTACATGGGGATTATTGGTGGAATATTGTTTATATACATACATAGGACCCTATTTAACCAATTTGTGATAAGAATATGCATATAAGTATTTTTCTACATAGGGATTATGGGTGAAATATTGTTTATAAATATACATAGGAACCTAATTAGGAATATATTAAACCCATTTCTGATAAGAATATGAATATAATTATTTTTCTACATGTGGATTGTTTGTGGAATATTGTTTATAAATATACATAGGAACGTATTTAAGCCATTTCTGATAAGAATATGCATATAATTATATTTCTACATGGGGATTATGGGTGGAATATTGTTTATACATTTACATAGGAACATATTAAACCTATTTCTGATATGAATATGCATAACATTATTTTTCTACATGGGGATTATGGGTGGAATATTGTTTATAAATATACATAGTAACCTATTTAACCCATTTCTGATAAGTATATGCATATAATTATTTTTCAGTATGGGGATTATAGGTGGAATATTGTTTATAAATATACATAGGAACTGATTTAACCCATTTCTGGTAAGAACATGCATATAATTATTTTCTACATAGGGATTAATGGCGGAATACTGTTTTTAAATATACATAGTAACTTTTTAACCCATTTCTCACAAGAATATACATATAATTATTTTTCTACATGGGGATTATGGATGGAATATTGTTTCTTAAACATACATAGGAATATATTTATCCAATTTCTTATAAAAATACACATATAATTATTTTATTACATATGGATTATGGGTGGAATATTGTTTATAAATATACATAGGAACGTATTTAAGCCATTTCTGATAAGAATATGCATATAATTATTTTTCTACATGTGGATTATGGGTGGAATATTGTTTATACATTTACATAGGAACATATTAAACCTATTTCTGATATGAATATGCATAACATTATTTTTCTACATGGGGATTATGGGTGGAATATTGTTTATAAATATACATAGTAACCTAATTAACCCATTTCTGATAAGAATATGCACACAATTATTTCTCTACATGGGGATTATGGGTGGAATAATGTTTGTAAATATACATAGTAACCTATTTAACCCATTTCTCATAAGACTATGCATATAATTATTTTTCTACATGGGGATTATGGATGGAATATTGTTTTTAAACATACATAGGAATATATTTATCCAATTTCTTATAAAAATACGCATATAATTATTTTTCTACATATCTATTATGGGTGGAATATTGTTTATAAATATACATAGGAACGTATTTAAGCCATTTCTGATAAGATTATGCATATCATTTTTTTTCTATATGGGGTTATGGGTGGAATATTGTTTATAAATATACATAGGAACCTAATTAAAGCATTTCTGATAAGAATATGCATATAATTTTTTTTCTACATGGGGATTATTGGTGGAATATTGTTTATATACATACATAGGACCCTATTTAACCAATTTCTGATAAGAATATGCATATAAGTATTTTTCTACACAGGGATTATGGGTGAAATATTGTTTATAAATATACATAGGAACCTAATTAAAGCATTTCTGATAAGAATATGCATATAATATTTTTTCTGCATGGGGATTATAGTGCGAAATTGTTTAAAAAATATACATAGGAACCTATTTAACCCATTTCTGATAAGAATATGCATATAATTATTTTTCTACATAGGGATTATGAATGGAATATTCATTCTAGTTAAACATAGGGATTATGAATGGAATATTCATTCTAGTTAAACATACAAAGGAATATATTTAACCCATTTCTGATAAGAATACGAGTATAATTATTTTTCTACATGGGGATTATGGGTGGAATATTGTTTATAAATATACATAGGCACATAGTTAACCCAATTTCTGATAAGAATATGTATATAAGTATTTTTCTAGGGATTATGGGTGAAATAGTGTTTATTAATTTACATAGGAACATATTAAACATATTTCTGTTATGAATATGCATAAAATTATTTTTCTACATGGGGATTATGGGTGGAATATTGTTTATAAATATACATAGGACGCTATTTAACCCATTTTTGATACAAATATGCATATAATTATTTTTCTACATAGGGATTATTGGTGGAATACTGTTTTTAAATATACATAGTAACCTATTAAACCCATTTCTCATAAGAATATGCATATAACTATTTTTTTACATGGGGATTATGAATGGAATATTGTAGTTAAACATACATAGGAATATATTTAACCAATTTCTGATAAGAATATGCATATAAGTATTTTTCTACGTAGGGATGATGGGTGAAATATTGTTTATAAATATACATAGGGACCTATTTAGCCCATTTCTGATAAGAATATGCATATCATTATTTTTCTACATGGGGATTATGGGTTCAATATTGTTTATAAATATACATAGGACCTATTTAACCAATTTTCTATTAAGAATATGCATATAATTATTTTTCTACATGGGGATTATGGGTGGAATATTGTTTATAAATATACATAGTAACCTATTTAACCCATTTCTGATAAGAATATGCACATAATTATTTCTCTACATGGGGATTATGGGTGGAATAATGTTTGTAAATATACATAGTAACCTATTTAACCCATTTCTCATAAGAATATGCATATAATTATTTTTCTACATGGGGATTATGGATGGAATATTGTTTTTAAACATACATAGGAATATATTTATCCAATTTCTTATAAAAATATGCATATAATTATTTTTCTACATATATATTATGGGTGGAATATTGTTTATAAATATACATAGGAACGTATTTAAGCCATTTCTGATAAGATTATGCATATAATTTTTTTTCTATATGGGGTTATGGGTGGAATATTGTTTATAAATATACATAGTAACCTATTTAACCCATTTCTGATAAGTATATGCATATAATTATTTTTCAGTATGGGGATTATAGGTGGAATATTGTTTATAAATATACATAGGAACTGATTTAACCCATTTCTGGTAAGAACATGCATATAATTATTTTCTACATAGGGATTAATGGCGGAATACTGTTTTTAAATATACATAGTAACTTTTTAACCCATTTCTCACAAGAATATACATATAATTATTTTTCTACATGGGGATTATGGATGGAATATTGTTTCTTAAACATACATAGGAATATATTTATCCAATTTCTTATAAAAATACACATATAATTATTTTATTACATATGGATTATGGGTGGAATATTGTTTATAAATATACATAGGAACGTATTTAAGCCATTTCTGATAAGAATATGCATATAATTATTTTTCTACATGTGGATTATGGGTGGAATATTGTTTATACATTTACATAGGAACATATTAAACCTATTTCTGATATGAATATGCATAACATTATTTTTCTACATGGGGATTATGGGTGGAATATTGTTTATAAATATACATAGTAACTTATTTACCCATTTCACATAAGAATATCCATATAATTATTTTCTACATGGGGATTATAGGTGGAATACTGTTTTTAAATATACATAGTAACCTATTTAACCCATTTCTCATATGAATATGCATATCATTATTTTTCTACATGGGGATTATGGGTGGAATATTGTTTATAAATGTACATAGGACGCTATTTAACCCATTTTTGATACAAGTATGCATATAATTATTTTTCTACATAGGGATTATTGGTGGAATACTGTTTTTAAATATACATAGTAACCTATTAAACCCATTTCTCATAAGAATATGCATATAACTATTTTTTTACATGGGGATTATGAATGGAATATTGTAGTTAAACATACATAGGAATATATTTAACCAATTTCTGATAAGAATATGCATATAAGTATTTTTCTACGTAGGGATGATGGGTGAAATATTGTTTATAAATATACATAGGGACCTATTTAGCCCATTTCTGATAGGACTATGCATATCATTATTTTTCTACATGGGGATTATGGGTTCAATATTGTTTATAAATATACATAGGACCTATTTAACCAATTTTCTATTAAGAATATGCATATAATTATTTTTCTACATGGGGATTATAGTTAGAATATTGTTTATAAATATATATAGGAACCTATTTATGCCATTGCTTACAAAAATACGCATATCATTATTTTTCTACATATGGATTATGGGTGGAATATTGTTTATCAATATACATTGTAACCTATTTAACCCATTTCTGTTAACAATATGCATATAATTATTTTTTTACATGGGGATTATGGATGGAATATTGTTTATAAATTTACATAGCAACATATTAAACCTATTTCTGATATGAATGTGCATCTAATCATATTGCTATATGTGGATTATGGGTTGAATATTGTTTATAAATATACATAGGAACGCGTTTAAGCCATTTCTGATAAGAATATGCATATAATTATTTTTCTACATGGGGATTATGGGTGGAATATTTTTGATACATTTACATAGGAACATATTAAACCTATTTCTGATATGAATATGCATAACATTATTTTTCTACATGGGGATTATGGGTGGAATATTGTTTATAAATATACATAGTAACCTATTTAACCCATTTCTCATAAGAATATGCATATAATTATTTTTCTACATGGGGATTATGGATGGAATATTGTTGTTAAACATACATAGGAATATATTTATCCCATTTATCCCATTTCTTATAAAAATAAACATATAATTATTTTTCTACATTTGGATTATGGGAGGAATATTGTTTATAAATATACATAGGAACCTAATTAAAGAATTTCTGATAAGAATATGCATATAATTTATTTCTACATGGGGATTATTGGTGGAATATTGTTTATATACATACATAGGACCCTATTTAACCAATTTGTGATAAGAATATGCATATAAGTATTTTTCTACATAGGGATTATGGGTGAAATATTGTTTATAAATATACATAGGAACCTAATTAGGAATATATTAAACCCATTTCTGATAAGAATATGAATATAATTATTTTTCTACATGTGGATTGTTTGTGGAATATTGTTTATAAATATACATAGGAACGTATTTAAGTCATTTCTGATAAGAATATGCATATAATTATATTTCTACATGGGGATTATGGGTGGAATATTGTTTATACATTTACATAGGAACATATTAAACCTATTTCTGATATGAATATGCATAACATTATTTTTCTACATGGGGATTATGGGTGGAATATTGTTTATAAATATACATAGTAACCTATTTAACCCATTTCTGATAAGTATATGCATATAATTATTTTTCAGTATGGGGATTATAGGTGGAATATTGTTTATAAATATACATAGGAACTGATTTAACCCATTTCTGGTAAGAACATGCATATAATTATTTTCTACATAGGGATTAATGGCGGAATACTGTTTTTAAATATACATAGTAACTTTTTAACCCATTTCTCACAAGAATATACATATAATTATTTTTTTACATGGGGATTATGGATGGAATATTGTTTCTTAAACATACATAGGAATATATTTATCCAATTTCTTATAAAAATACACATATAATTATTTTATTACATATGGATTATGGGTGGAATATTGTTTATAAATATACATAGGAACGTATTTAAGCCATTTCTGATAAGAATATGCATATAATTATTTTTCTACATGTGGATTATGGGTGGAATATTGTTTATACATTTACATAGGAACATATTAAACCTATTTCTGATATGAATATGCATAACATTATTTTTCTACATGGGGATTATGGGTGGAATATTGTTTATAAATATACATAGTAACCTAATTAACCCATTTCTGATAAGAATATGCACACAATTATTTCTCTACATGGGGATTATGGGTGGAATAATGTTTGTAAATATACATAGTAACCTATTTAACCCATTTCTCATAAGAATATGCATATAATTATTTTTCTACATGGGGATTATGGATGGAATATTGTTTTTAAACATACATAGGAATATATTTATCCAATTTCTTATAAAAATACGCATATAATTATTTTTCTACATATCTATTATGGGTGGAATATTGTTTATAAATATACATAGGAACGTATTTAAGCCATTTCTGATAAGATTATGCATATCATTTTTTTTCTATATGGGGTTATGGGTGGAATATTGTTTATAAATATACATAGGAACCTAATTAAAGCATTTCTGATAAGAATATGCATATAATTTTTTTTCTACATGGGGATTATTGGTGGAATATTGTTTATATACATACATAGGACCCTATTTAACCAATTTCTGATAAGAATATGCATATAAGTATTTTTCTACACAGGGATTATGGGTGAAATATTGTTTATAAATATACATAGGAACCTAATTAAAGCATTTCTGATAAGAATATGCATATAATATTTTTTCTGCATGGGGATTATAGTGCGAAATTGTTTAAAAAATATACATAGGAACCTATTTAACCCATTTCTGATAAGAATATGCATATAATTATTTTTCTACATAGGGATTATGAATGGAATATTCATTCTAGTTAAACATAGGGATTATGAATGGAATATTCATTCTAGTTAAACATACAAAGGAATATATTTAACCCATTTCTGATAAGAATACGAGTATAATTATTTTTCTACATGGGGATTATGGGTGGAATATTGTTTATAAATATACATAGGCACATAGTTAACCCAATTTCTGATAAGAATATGTATATAAGTATTTTTCTAGGGATTATGGGTGAAATAGTGTTTATTAATTTACATAGGAACATATTAAACATATTTCTGTTATGAATATGCATAAAATTATTTTTCTACATGGGGATTATGGGTGGAATATTGTTTATAAATATACATAGGACGCTATTTAACCCATTTTTGATACAAATATGCATATAATTATTTTTCTACATAGGGATTATTGGTGGAATACTGTTTTTAAATATACATAGTAACCTATTAAACCCATTTCTCATAAGAATATGCATATAACTATTTTTTTACATGGGGATTATGAATGGAATATTGTAGTTAAACATACATAGGAATATATTTAACCAATTTCTGATAAGAATATGCATATAAGTATTTTTCTACGTAGGGATGATGGGTGAAATATTGTTTATAAATATACATAGGGACCTATTTAGCCCATTTCTGATAAGAATATGCATATCATTATTTTTCTACATGGGGATTATGGGTTCAATATTGTTTATAAATATACATAGGACCTATTTAACCAATTTTCTATTAAGAATATGCATATAATTATTTTTCTACATGGGGATTATGGGTGGAATATTGTTTATAAATATACATAGTAACCTATTTAACCCATTTCTGATAAGAATATGCACATAATTATTTCTCTACATGGGGATTATGGGTGGAATAATGTTTGTAAATATACATAGTAACCTATTTAACCCATTTCTCATAAGAATATGCATATAATTATTTTTCTACATGGGGATTATGGATGGAATATTGTTTTTAAACATACATAGGAATATATTTATCCAATTTCTTATAAAAATATGCATATAATTATTTTTCTACATATATATTATGGGTGGAATATTGTTTATAAATATACATAGGAACGTATTTAAGCCATTTCTGATAAGATTATGCATATAATTTTTTTTCTATATGGGGTTATGGGTGGAATATTGTTTATAAATATACATAGTAACCTATTTAACCCATTTCTGATAAGTATATGCATATAATTATTTTTCAGTATGGGGATTATAGGTGGAATATTGTTTATAAATATACATAGGAACTGATTTAACCCATTTCTGGTAAGAACATGCATATAATTATTTTCTACATAGGGATTAATGGCGGAATACTGTTTTTAAATATACATAGTAACTTTTTAACCCATTTCTCACAAGAATATACATATAATTATTTTTCTACATGGGGATTATGGATGGAATATTGTTTCTTAAACATACATAGGAATATATTTATCCAATTTCTTATAAAAATACACATATAATTATTTTATTACATATGGATTATGGGTGGAATATTGTTTATAAATATACATAGGAATGTATTTAAGCCATTTCTGATAAGAATATGCATATAATTATTTTTCTACATGTGGATTATGGGTGGAATATTGTTTATACATTTACATAGGAACATATTAAACCTATTTCTGATATGAATATGCATAACATTATTTTTCTACATGGGGATTATGGGTGGAATATTGTTTATAAATATACATAGTAACTTATTTACCCATTTCACATAAGAATATGCATATAATTATTTTCTACATGGGGATTATAGGTGGAATACTGTTTTTAAATATACATAGTAACCTATTTAACCCATTTCTCATATGAATATGCATATCATTATTTTTCTACATGGGGATTATGGGTGGAATATTGTTTATAAATGTACATAGGACGCTATTTAACCCATTTTTGATACAAGTATGCATATAATTATTTTTCTACATAGGGATTATTGGTGGAATACTGTTTTTAAATATACATAGTAACCTATTAAACCCATTTCTCATAAGAATATGCATATAACTATTTTTTTACATGGGGATTATGAATGGAATATTGTAGTTAAACATACATAGGAATATATTTAACCAATTTCTGATAAGAATATGCATATAAGTATTTTTCTACGTAGGGATGATGGGTGAAATATTGTTTATAAATATACATAGGGACCTATTTAGCCCATTTCTGATAGGACTATGCATATCATTATTTTTCTACATGGGGATTATGGGTTCAATATTGTTTATAAATATACATAGGACCTATTTAACCAATTTTCTATTAAGAATATGCATATAATTATTTTTCTACATGGGGATTATAGTTAGAATATTGTTTATAAATATATATAGGAACCTATTTATGCCATTGCTTACAAAAATACGCATATCATTATTTTTCTACATATGGATTATGGGTGGAATATTGTTTATCAATATACATTGTAACCTATTTAACCCATTTCTGTTAACAATATGCATATAATTATTTTTTTACATGGGGATTATGGATGGAATATTGTTTATAAATTTACATAGCAACATATTAAACCTATTTCTGATATGAATGTGCATCTAATCATATTGCTATATGTGGATTATGGGTTGAATATTGTTTATAAATATACATAGGAACGCGTTTAAGCCATTTCTGATAAGAATATGCATATAATTATTTTTCTACATGGGGATTATGGGTGGAATATTTTTGATACATTTACATAGGAACATATTAAACCTATTTCTGATATGAATATGCATAACATTATTTTTCTACATGGGGATTATGGGTGGAATATTGTTTATAAATATACATAGTAACCTATTTAACCCATTTCTCATAAGAATATGCATATAATTATTTTTCTACATGGGGATTATGGATGGAATATTGTTGTTAAACATACATAGGAATATATTTATCCCATTTATCCCATTTCTTATAAAAATAAACATATAATTATTTTTCTACATTTGGATTATGGGAGGAATATTGTTTATAAATATACATAGGAACCTAATTAAAGAATTTCTGATAAGAATATGCATATAATTTATTTCTACATGGGGATTATTGGTGGAATATTGTTTATATACATACATAGGACCCTATTTAACCAATTTGTGATAAGAATATGCATATAAGTATTTTTCTACATAGGGATTATGGGTGAAATATTGTTTATAAATATACATAGGAACCTAATTAGGAATATATTAAACCCATTTCTGATAAGAACATGAATATAATTATTTTTCTACATGTGGATTGTTTGTGGAATATTGTTTATAAATATACATAGGAACGTATTTAAGCCATTTCTGATAAGAATATGCATATAATTATATTTCTACATGGGGATTATGGGTGGAATATTGTTTATACATTTACATAGGAACATATTAAACCTATTTCTGATATGAATATGCATAACATTATTTTTCTACATGGGGATTATGGGTGGAATATTGTTTATAAATATACATAGTAACCTATTTAACCCATTTCTGATAAGTATATGCATATAATTATTTTTCAGTATGGGGATTATAGGTGGAATATTGTTTATAAATATACATAGGAACTGATTTAACCCATTTCTGGTAAGAACATGCATATAATTATTTTCTACATAGGGATTAATGGCGGAATACTGTTTTTAAATATACATAGTAACTTTTTAACCCATTTCTCACAAGAATATACATATAATTATTTTTCTACATGGGGATTATGGATGGAATATTGTTTCTTAAACATACATAGGAATATATTTATCCAATTTCTTATAAAAATACACATATAATTATTTTATTACATATGGATTATGGGTGGAATATTGTTTATAAATATACATAGGAACGTATTTAAGCCATTTCTGATAAGAATATGCATATAATTATTTTTCTACATGTGGATTATGGGTGGAATATTGTTTATACATTTACATAGGAACATATTAAACCTATTTCTGATATGAATATGCATAACATTATTTTTCTACATGGGGATTATGGGTGGAATATTGTTTATAAATATACATAGTAACCTAATTAACCCATTTCTGATAAGAATATGCACACAATTATTTCTCTACATGGGGATTATGGGTGGAATAATGTTTGTAAATATACATAGTAACCTATTTAACCCATTTCTCATAAGAATATGCATATAATTATTTTTCTACATGGGGATTATGGATGGAATATTGTTTTTAAACATACATAGGAATATATTTATCCAATTTCTTATAAAAATACGCATATAATTATTTTTCTACATATCTATTATGGGTGGAATATTGTTTATAAATATACATAGGAACGTATTTAAGCCATTTCTGAAAAGATTATGCATATCATTTTTTTTCTATATGGGGTTATGGGTGGAATATTGTTTATAAATATACATAGGAACCTAATTAAAGCATTTCTGATAAGAATATGCATATAATTTTTTTTCTACATGGGGATTATTGGTGGAATATTGTTTATATACATACATAGGACCCTATTTAACCAATTTCTGATAAGAATATGCATATAAGTATTTTTCTACACAGGGATTATGGGTGAAATATTGTTTATAAATATACATAGGAACCTAATTAAAGCATTTCTGATAAGAATATGCATATAATATTTTTTCTGCATGGGGATTATAGTGCGAAATTGTTTAAAAAATATACATAGGAACCTATTTAACCCATTTCTGATAAGAATATGCATATAATTATTTTTCTACATAGGGATTATGAATGGAATATTCATTCTAGTTAAACATAGGGATTATGAATGGAATATTCATTCTAGTTAAACATACAAAGGAATATATTTAACCCATTTCTGATAAGAATACGAGTATAATTATTTTTCTACATGGGGATTATGGGTGGAATATTGTTTATAAATATACATAGGCACATAGTTAACCCAATTTCTGATAAGAATATGTATATAAGTATTTTTCTAGGGATTATGGGTGAAATAGTGTTTATTAATTTACATAGGAACATATTAAACATATTTCTGTTATGAATATGCATAAAATTATTTTTCTACATGGGGATTATGGGTGGAATATTGTTTATAAATATACATAGGACGCTATTTAACCCATTTTTGATACAAATATGCATATAATTATTTTTCTACATAGGGATTATTGGTGGAATACTGTTTTTAAATATACATAGTAACCTATTAAACCCATTTCTCATAAGAATATGCATATAACTATTTTTTTACATGGGGATTATGAATGGAATATTGTAGTTAAACATACATAGGAATATATTTAACCAATTTCTGATAAGAATATGCATATAAGTATTTTTCTACGTAGGGATGATGGGTGAAATATTGTTTATAAATATACATAGGGACCTATTTAGCCCATTTCTGATAAGAATATGCATATCATTATTTTTCTACATGGGGATTATGGGTTCAATATTGTTTATAAATATACATAGGACCTATTTAACCAATTTTCTATTAAGAATATGCATATAATTATTTTTCTACATGGGGATTATGGGTGGAATATTGTTTATAAATATACATAGTAACCTATTTAACCCATTTCTGATAAGAATATGCACATAATTATTTCTCTACATGGGGATTATGGGTGGAATAATGTTTGTAAATATACATAGTAACCTATTTAACCCATTTCTCATAAGAATATGCATATAATTATTTTTCTACATGGGGATTATGGATGGAATATTGTTTTTAAACATACATAGGAATATATTTATCCAATTTCTTATAAAAATATGCATATAATTATTTTTCTACATATATATTATGGGTGGAATATTGTTTATAAATATACATAGGAACGTATTTAAGCCATTTCTGATAAGATTATGCATATAATTTTTTTTCTATATGGGGTTATGGGTGGAATATTGTTTATAAATATACATAGTAACCTATTTAACCCATTTCTGATAAGTATATGCATATAATTATTTTTCAGTATGGGGATTATAGGTGGAATATTGTTTATAAATATACATAGGAACTGATTTAACCCATTTCTGGTAAGAACATGCATATAATTATTTTCTACATAGGGATTAATGGCGGAATACTGTTTTTAAATATACATAGTAACTTTTTAACCCATTTCTCACAAGAATATACATATAATTATTTTTCTACATGGGGATTATGGATGGAATATTGTTTCTTAAACATACATAGGAATATATTTATCCAATTTCTTATAAAAATACACATATAATTATTTTATTACATATGGATTATGGGTGGAATATTGTTTATAAATATACATAGGAACGTATTTAAGCCATTTCTGATAAGAATATGCATATAATTATTTTTCTACATGTGGATTATGGGTGGAATATTGTTTATACATTTACATAGGAACATATTAAACCTATTTCTGATATGAATATGCATAACATTATTTTTCTACATGGGGATTATGGGTGGAATATTGTTTATAAATATACATAGTAACTTATTTACCCATTTCACATAAGAATATGCATATAATTATTTTCTACATGGGGATTATAGGTGGAATACTGTTTTTAAATATACATAGTAACCTATTTAACCCATTTCTCATATGAATATGCATATCATTATTTTTCTACATGGGGATTATGGGTGGAATATTGTTTATAAATGTACATAGGACGCTATTTAACCCATTTTTGATACAAGTATGCATATAATTATTTTTCTACATAGGGATTATTGGTGGAATACTGTTTTTAAATATACATAGTAACCTATTAAACCCATTTCTCATAAGAATATGCATATAACTATTTTTTTACATGGGGATTATGAATGGAATATTGTAGTTAAACATACATAGGAATATATTTAACCAATTTCTGATAAGAATATGCATATAAGTATTTTTCTACGTAGGGATGATGGGTGAAATATTGTTTATAAATATACATAGGGACCTATTTAGCCCATTTCTGATAGGACTATGCATATCATTATTTTTCTACATGGGGATTATGGGTTCAATATTGTTTATAAATATACATAGGACCTATTTAACCAATTTTCTATTAAGAATATGCATATAATTATTTTTCTACATGGGGATTATAGTTAGAATATTGTTTATAAATATATATAGGAACCTATTTATGCCATTGCTTACAAAAATACGCATATCATTATTTTTCTACATATGGATTATGGGTGGAATATTGTTTATCAATATACATTGTAACCTATTTAACCCATTTCTGTTAACAATATGCATATAATTATTTTTTTACATGGGGATTATGGATGGAATATTGTTTATAAATTTACATAGCAACATATTAAACCTATTTCTGATATGAACGTGCATCTAATCATATTGCTATATGTGGATTATGGGTTGAATATTGTTTATAAATATACATAGGAACGCGTTTAAGCCATTTCTGATAAGAATATGCATATAATTATTTTTCTACATGGGGATTATGGGTGGAATATTTTTGATACATTTACATAGGAACATATTAAACCTATTTCTGATATGAATATGCATAACATTATTTTTCTACATGGGGATTATGGGTGGAATATTGTTTATAAATATACATAGTAACCTATTTAACCCATTTCTCATAAGAATATGCATATAATTATTTTTCTACATGGGGATTATGGATGGAATATTGTTGTTAAACATACATAGGAATATATTTATCCCATTTATCCCATTTCTTATAAAAATAAACATATAATTATTTTTCTACATTTGGATTATGGGAGGAATATTGTTTATAAATATACATAGGAACCTAATTAAAGAATTTCTGATAAGAATATGCATATAATTTATTTCTACATGGGGATTATTGGTGGAATATTGTTTATATACATACATAGGACCCTATTTAACCAATTTGTGATAAGAATATGCATATAAGTATTTTTCTACATAGGGATTATGGGTGAAATATTGTTTATAAATATACATAGGAACCTAATTAGGAATATATTAAACCCATTTCTGATAAGAATATGAATATAATTATTTTTCTACATGTGGATTGTTTGTGGAATATTGTTTATAAATATACATAGGAACGTATTTAAGTCATTTCTGATAAGAATATGCATATAATTATATTTCTACATGGGGATTATGGGTGGAATATTGTTTATACATTTACATAGGAACATATTAAACCTATTTCTGATATGAATATGCATAACATTATTTTTCTACATGGGGATTATGGGTGGAATATTGTTTATAAATATACATAGTAACCTATTTAACCCATTTCTGATAAGTATATGCATATAATTATTTTTCAGTATGGGGATTAT
The DNA here is from genome assembly GCF_042186555.1 of Aquarana catesbeiana. NCBI lineage: Eukaryota > Metazoa > Chordata > Amphibia > Anura > Ranidae > Aquarana > Aquarana catesbeiana. The sequence goes on along the minus strand of NC_133325.1, from coordinate 532,900,898 downwards.
AGGTGGAATATTGTTTATAAATATACATAGGAACTGATTTAACCCATTTCTGGTAAGAACATGCATATAATTATTTTCTACATAGGGATTAATGGCGGAATACTGTTTTTAAATATACATAGTAACTTTTTAACCCATTTCTCACAAGAATATACATATAATTATTTTTCTACATGGGGATTATGGATGGAATATTGTTTCTTAAACATACATAGGAATATATTTATCCAATTTCTTATAAAAATACACATATAATTATTTTATTACATATGGATTATGGGTGGAATATTGTTTATAAATATACATAGGAACGTATTTAAGCCATTTCTGATAAGAATATGCATATAATTATTTTTCTACATGTGGATTATGGGTGGAATATTGTTTATACATTTACATAGGAACATATTAAACCTATTTCTGATATGAATATGCATAACATTATTTTTCTACATGGGGATTATGGGTGGAATATTGTTTATAAATATACATAGTAACCTAATTAACCCATTTCTGATAAGAATATGCACACAATTATTTCTCTACATGGGGATTATGGGTGGAATAATGTTTGTAAATATACATAGTAACCTATTTAACCCATTTCTCATAAGAATATGCATATAATTATTTTTCTACATGGGGATTATGGATGGAATATTGTTTTTAAACATACATAGGAATATATTTATCCAATTTCTTATAAAAATACGCATATAATTATTTTTCTACATATCTATTATGGGTGGAATATTGTTTATAAATATACATAGGAACGTATTTAAGCCATTTCTGATAAGATTATGCATATCATTTTTTTTCTATATGGGGTTATGGGTGGAATATTGTTTATAAATATACATAGGAACCTAATTAAAGCATTTCTGATAAGAATATGCATATAATTTTTTTTCTACATGGGGATTATTGGTGGAATATTGTTTATATACATACATAGGACCCTATTTAACCAATTTCTGATAAGAATATGCATATAAGTATTTTTCTACACAGGGATTATGGGTGAAATATTGTTTATAAATATACATAGGAACCTAATTAAAGCATTTCTGATAAGAATATGCATATAATATTTTTTCTGCATGGGGATTATAGTGCGAAATTGTTTAAAAAATATACATAGGAACCTATTTAACCCATTTCTGATAAGAATATGCATATAATTATTTTTCTACATAGGGATTATGAATGGAATATTCATTCTAGTTAAACATAGGGATTATGAATGGAATATTCATTCTAGTTAAACATACAAAGGAATATATTTAACCCATTTCTGATAAGAATACGAGTATAATTATTTTTCTACATGGGGATTATGGGTGGAATATTGTTTATAAATATACATAGGCACATAGTTAACCCAATTTCTGATAAGAATATGTATATAAGTATTTTTCTAGGGATTATGGGTGAAATAGTGTTTATTAATTTACATAGGAACATATTAAACATATTTCTGTTATGAATATGCATAAAATTATTTTTCTACATGGGGATTATGGGTGGAATATTGTTTATAAATATACATAGGACGCTATTTAACCCATTTTTGATACAAATATGCATATAATTATTTTTCTACATAGGGATTATTGGTGGAATACTGTTTTTAAATATACATAGTAACCTATTAAACCCATTTCTCATAAGAATATGCATATAACTATTTTTTTACATGGGGATTATGAATGGAATATTGTAGTTAAACATACATAGGAATATATTTAACCAATTTCTGATAAGAATATGCATATAAGTATTTTTCTACGTAGGGATGATGGGTGAAATATTGTTTATAAATATACATAGGGACCTATTTAGCCCATTTCTGATAAGAATATGCATATCATTATTTTTCTACATGGGGATTATGGGTTCAATATTGTTTATAAATATACATAGGACCTATTTAACCAATTTTCTATTAAGAATATGCATATAATTATTTTTCTACATGGGGATTATGGGTGGAATATTGTTTATAAATATACATAGTAACCTATTTAACCCATTTCTGATAAGAATATGCACATAATTATTTCTCTACATGGGGATTATGGGTGGAATAATGTTTGTAAATATACATAGTAACCTATTTAACCCATTTCTCATAAGAATATGCATATAATTATTTTTCTACATGGGGATTATGGATGGAATATTGTTTTTAAACATACATAGGAATATATTTATCCAATTTCTTATAAAAATATGCATATAATTATTTTTCTACATATATATTATGGGTGGAATATTGTTTATAAATATACATAGGAACGTATTTAAGCCATTTCTGATAAGATTATGCATATAATTTTTTTTCTATATGGGGTTATGGGTGGAATATTGTTTATAAATATACATAGTAACCTATTTAACCCATTTCTGATAAGTATATGCATATAATTATTTTTCAGTATGGGGATTATAGGTGGAATATTGTTTATAAATATACATAGGAACTGATTTAACCCATTTCTGGTAAGAACATGCATATAATTATTTTCTACATAGGGATTAATGGCGGAATACTGTTTTTAAATATACATAGTAACTTTTTAACCCATTTCTCACAAGAATATACATATAATTATTTTTCTACATGGGGATTAATGGATGGAATATTGTTTCTTAAACATACATAGGAATATATTTATCCAATTTCTTATAAAAATACACATATAATTATTTTATTACATATGGATTATGGGTGGAATATTGTTTATAAATATACATAGGAACGTATTTAAGCCATTTCTGATAAGAATATGCATATAATTATTTTTCTACATGTGGATTATGGGTGGAATATTGTTTATACATTTACATAGGAACATATTAAACCTATTTCTGATATGAATATGCATAACATTATTTTTCTACATGGGGATTATGGGTGGAATATTGTTTATAAATATACATAGTAACTTATTTACCCATTTCACATAAGAATATCCATATAATTATTTTCTACATGGGGATTATAGGTGGAATACTGTTTTTAAATATACATAGTAACCTATTTAACCCATTTCTCATATGAATATGCATATCATTATTTTTCTACATGGGGATTATGGGTGGAATATTGTTTATAAATGTACATAGGACGCTATTTAACCCATTTTTGATACAAGTATGCATATAATTATTTTTCTACATAGGGATTATTGGTGGAATACTGTTTTTAAATATACATAGTAACCTATTAAACCCATTTCTCATAAGAATATGCATATAACTATTTTTTTACATGGGGATTATGAATGGAATATTGTAGTTAAACATACATAGGAATATATTTAACCAATTTCTGATAAGAATATGCATATAAGTATTTTTCTACGTAGGGATGATGGGTGAAATATTGTTTATAAATCTACATAGGGACCTATTTAGCCCATTTCTGATAGGACTATGCATATCATTATTTTTCTACATGGGGATTATGGGTTCAATATTGTTTATAAATATACATAGGACCTATTTAACCAATTTTCTATTAAGAATATGCATATAATTATTTTTCTACATGGGGATTATAGTTAGAATATTGTTTATAAATATATATAGGAACCTATTTATGCCATTGCTTACAAAAATACGCATATCATTATTTTTCTACATATGGATTATGGGTGGAATATTGTTTATCAATATACATTGTAACCTATTTAACCCATTTCTGTTAACAATATGCATATAATTATTTTTTTACATGGGGATTATGGATGGAATATTGTTTATAAATTTACATAGCAACATATTAAACCTATTTCTGATATGAATGTGCATCTAATCATATTGCTATATGTGGATTATGGGTTGAATATTGTTTATAAATATACATAGGAACGCGTTTAAGCCATTTCTGATAAGAATATGCATATAATTATTTTTCTACATGGGGATTATGGGTGGAATATTTTTGATACATTTACATAGGAACATATTAAACCTATTTCTGATATGAATATGCATAACATTATTTTTCTACATGGGGATTATGGGTGGAATATTGTTTATAAATATACATAGTAACCTCTTTAACCCATTTCTCATAAGAATATGCATATAATTATTTTTCTACATGGGGATTATGGATGGAATATTGTTGTTAAACATACATAGGAATATATTTATCCCATTTATCCCATTTCTTATAAAAATAAACATATAATTATTTTTCTACATTTGGATTATGGGAGGAATATTGTTTATAAATATACATAGGAACCTAATTAAAGAATTTCTGATAAGAATATGCATATAATTTATTTCTACATGGGGATTATTGGTGGAATATTGTTTATATACATACATAGGACCCTATTTAACCAATTTGTGATAAGAATATGCATATAAGTATTTTTCTACATAGGGATTATGGGTGAAATATTGTTTATAAATATACATAGGAACCTAATTAGGAATATATTAAACCCATTTCTGATAAGAACATGAATATAATTATTTTTCTACATGTGGATTGTTTGTGGAATATTGTTTATAAATATACATAGGAACGTATTTAAGCCATTTCTGATAAGAATATGCATATAATTATATTTCTACATGGGGATTATGGGTGGAATATTGTTTATACATTTACATAGGAACATATTAAACCTATTTCTGATATGAATATGCATAACATTATTTTTCTACATGGGGATTATGGGTGGAATATTGTTTATAAATATACATAGTAACCTATTTAACCCATTTCTGATAAGTATATGCATATAATTATTTTTCACTATGGGGATTATAGGTGGAATATTGTTTATAAATATACATAGGAACTGATTTAACCCATTTCTGGTAAGAACATGCATATAATTATTTTCTACATAGGGATTAATGGCGGAATACTGTTTTTAAATATACATAGTAACTTTTTAACCCATTTCTCACAAGAATATACATATAATTATTTTTCTACATGGGGATTATGGATGGAATATTGTTTCTTAAACATACATAGGAATATATTTATCCAATTTCTTATAAAAATACACATATAATTATTTTATTACATATGGATTATGGGTGGAATATTGTTTATAAATATACATAGGAACGTATTTAAGCCATTTCTGATAAGAATATGCATATAATTATTTTTCTACATGTGGATTATGGGTGGAATATTGTTTATACATTTACATAGGAACATATTAAACCTATTTCTGATATGAATATGCATAACATTATTTTTCTACATGGGGATTATGGGTGGAATATTGTTTATAAATATACATAGTAACCTAATTAACCCATTTCTGATAAGAATATGCACACAATTATTTCTCTACATGGGGATTATGGGTGGAATAATGTTTGTAAATATACATAGTAACCTATTTAACCCATTTCTCATAAGAATATGCATATAATTATTTTTCTACATGGGGATTATGGATGGAATATTGTTTTTAAACATACATAGGAATATATTTATCCAATTTCTTATAAAAATACGCATATAATTATTTTTCTACATATCTATTATGGGTGGAATATTGTTTATAAATATACATAGGAACGTATTTAAGCCATTTCTGATAAGATTATGCATATCATTTTTTTTCTATATGGGGTTATGGGTGGAATATTGTTTATAAATATACATAGGAACCTAATTAAAGCATTTCTGATAAGAATATGCATATAATTTTTTTTCTACATGGGGATTATTGGTGGAATATTGTTTATATACATACATAGGACCCTATTTAACCAATTTCTGATAAGAATATGCATATAAGTATTTTTCTACACAGGGATTATGGGTGAAATATTGTTTATAAATATACATAGGAACCTAATTAAAGCATTTCTGATAAGAATATGCATATAATATTTTTTCTGCATGGGGATTATAGTGCGAAATTGTTTAAAAAATATACATAGGAACCTATTTAACCCATTTCTGATAAGAATATGCATATAATTATTTTTCTACATAGGGATTATGAATGGAATATTCATTCTAGTTAAACATAGGGATTATGAATGGAATATTCATTCTAGTTAAACATACAAAGGAATATATTTAACCCATTTCTGATAAGAATACGAGTATAATTATTTTTCTACATGGGGATTATGGGTGGAATATTGTTTATAAATATACATAGGCACATAGTTAACCCAATTTCTGATAAGAATATGTATATAAGTATTTTTCTAGGGATTATGGGTGAAATAGTGTTTATTAATTTACATAGGAACATATTAAACATATTTCTGTTATGAATATGCATAAAATTATTTTTCTACATGGGGATTATGGGTGGAATATTGTTTATAAATATACATAGGACGCTATTTAACCCATTTTTGATACAAATATGCATATAATTATTTTTCTACATAGGGATTATTGGTGGAATACTGTTTTTAAATATACATAGTAACCTATTAAACCCATTTCTCATAAGAATATGCATATAACTATTTTTTTACATGGGGATTATGAATGGAATATTGTAGTTAAACATACATAGGAATATATTTAACCAATTTCTGATAAGAATATGCATATAAGTATTTTTCTACGTAGGGATGATGGGTGAAATATTGTTTATAAATATACATAGGGACCTATTTAGCCCATTTCTGATAAGAATATGCATATCATTATTTTTCTACATGGGGATTATGGGTTCAATATTGTTTATAAATATACATAGGACCTATTTAACCAATTTTCTATTAAGAATATGCATATAATTATTTTTCTACATGGGGATTATGGGTGGAATATTGTTTATAAATATACATAGTAACCTATTTAACCCATTTCTGATAAGAATATGCACATAATTATTTCTCTACATGGGGATTATGGGTGGAATAATGTTTGTAAATATACATAGTAACCTATTTAACCCATTTCTCATAAGAATATGCATATAATTATTTTTCTACATGGGGATTATGGATGGAATATTGTTTTTAAACATACATAGGAATATATTTATCCAATTTCTTATAAAAATATGCATATAATTATTTTTCTACATATATATTATGGGTGGAATATTGTTTATAAATATACATAGGAACGTATTTAAGCCATTTCTGATAAGATTATGCATATAATTTTTTTTCTATATGGGGTTATGGGTGGAATATTGTTTATAAATATACATAGTAACCTATTTAACCCATTTCTGATAAGTATATGCATATAATTATTTTTCAGTATGGGGATTATAGGTGGAATATTGTTTATAAATATACATAGGAACTGATTTAACCCATTTCTGGTAAGAACATGCATATAATTATTTTCTACATAGGGATTAATGGCGGAATACTGTTTTTAAATATACATAGTAACTTTTTAACCCATTTCTCACAAGAATATACATATAATTATTTTTCTACATGGGGATTATGGATGGAATATTGTTTCTTAAACATACATAGGAATATATTTATCCAATTTCTTATAAAAATACACATATAATTATTTTATTACATATGGATTATGGGTGGAATATTGTTTATAAATATACATAGGAACGTATTTAAGCCATTTCTGATAAGAATATGCATATAATTATTTTTCTACATGTGGATTATGGGTGGAATATTGTTTATACATTTACATAGGAACATATTAAACCTATTTCTGATATGAATATGCATAACATTATTTTTCTACATGGGGATTATGGGTGGAATATTGTTTATAAATATACATAGTAACTTATTTACCCATTTCACATAAGAATATGCATATAATTATTTTCTACATGGGGATTATAGGTGGAATACTGTTTTTAAATATACATAGTAACCTATTTAACCCATTTCTCATATGAATATGCATATCATTATTTTTCTACATGGGGATTATGGGTGGAATATTGTTTATAAATGTACATAGGACGCTATTTAACCCATTTTTGATACAAGTATGCATATAATTATTTTTCTACATAGGGATTATTGGTGGAATACTGTTTTTAAATATACATAGTAACCTATTAAACCCATTTCTCATAAGAATATGCATATAACTATTTTTTTACATGGGGATTATGAATGGAATATTGTAGTTAAACATACATAGGAATATATTTAACCAATTTCTGATAAGAATATGCATATAAGTATTTTTCTACGTAGGGATGATGGGTGAAATATTGTTTATAAATATACATAGGGACCTATTTAGCCCATTTCTGATAGGACTATGCATATCATTATTTTTCTACATGGGGATTATGGGTTCAATATTGTTTATAAATATACATAGGACCTATTTAACCAATTTTCTATTAAGAATATGCATATAATTATTTTTCTACATGGGGATTATAGTTAGAATATTGTTTATAAATATATATAGGAACCTATTTATGCCATTGCTTACAAAAATACGCATATCATTATTTTTCTACATATGGATTATGGGTGGAATATTGTTTATCAATATACATTGTAACCTATTTAACCCATTTCTGTTAACAATATGCATATAATTATTTTTTTACATGGGGATTATGGATGGAATATTGTTTATAAATTTACATAGCAACATATTAAACCTATTTCTGATATGAATGTGCATCTAATCATATTGCTATATGTGGATTATGGGTTGAATATTGTTTATAAATATACATAGGAACGCGTTTAAGCCATTTCTGATAAGAATATGCATATAATTATTTTTCTACATGGGGATTATGGGTGGAATATTTTTGATACATTTACATAGGAACATATTAAACCTATTTCTGATATGAATATGCATAACATTATTTTTCTACATGGGGATTATGGGTGGAATATTGTTTATAAATATACATAGTAACCTATTTAACCCATTTCTCATAAGAATATGCATATAATTATTTTTCTACATGGGGATTATGGATGGAATATTGTTGTTAAACATACATAGGAATATATTTATCCCATTTATCCCATTTCTTATAAAAATAAACATATAATTATTTTTCTACATTTGGATTATGGGAGGAATATTGTTTATAAATATACATAGGAACCTAATTAAAGAATTTCTGATAAGAATATGCATATAATTTATTTCTACATGGGGATTATTGGTGGAATATTGTTTATATACATACATAGGACCCTATTTAACCAATTTGTGATAAGAATATGCATATAAGTATTTTTCTACATAGGGATTATGGGTGAAATATTGTTTATAAATATACATAGGAACCTAATTAGGAATATATTAAACCCATTTCTGATAAGAACATGAATATAATTATTTTTCTACATGTGGATTGTTTGTGGAATATTGTTTATAAATATACATAGGAACGTATTTAAGCCATTTCTGATAAGAATATGCATATAATTATATTTCTACATGGGGATTATGGGTGGAATATTGTTTATACATTTACATAGGAACATATTAAACCTATTTCTGATATGAATATGCATAACATTATTTTTCTACATGGGGATTATGGGTGGAATATTGTTTATAAATATACATAGTAACCTATTTAACCCATTTCTGATAAGTATATGCATATAATTATTTTTCAGTATGGGGATTATAGGTGGAATATTGTTTATAAATATACATAGGAACTGATTTAACCCATTTCTGGTAAGAACATGCATATAATTATTTTCTACATAGGGATTAATGGCGGAATACTGTTTTTAAATATACATAGTAACTTTTTAACCCATTTCTCACAAGAATATACATATAATTATTTTTCTACATGGGGATTATGGATGGAATATTGTTTCTTAAACATACATAGGAATATATTTATCCAATTTCTTATAAAAATACACATATAATTATTTTATTACATATGGATTATGGGTGGAATATTGTTTATAAATATACATAGGAACGTATTTAAGCCATTTCTGATAAGAATATGCATATAATTATTTTTCTACATGTGGATTATGGGTGGAATATTGTTTATACATTTACATAGGAACATATTAAACCTATTTCTGATATGAATATGCATAACATTATTTTTCTACATGGGGATTATGGGTGGAATATTGTTTATAAATATACATAGTAACCTAATTAACCCATTTCTGATAAGAATATGCACACAATTATTTCTCTACATGGGGATTATGGGTGGAATAATGTTTGTAAATATACATAGTAACCTATTTAACCCATTTCTCATAAGAATATGCATATAATTATTTTTCTACATGGGGATTATGGATGGAATATTGTTTTTAAACATACATAGGAATATATTTATCCAATTTCTTATAAAAATACGCATATAATTATTTTTCTACATATCTATTATGGGTGGAATATTGTTTATAAATATACATAGGAACGTATTTAAGCCATTTCTGAAAAGATTATGCATATCATTTTTTTTCTATATGGGGTTATGGGTGGAATATTGTTTATAAATATACATAGGAACCTAATTAAAGCATTTCTGATAAGAATATGCATATAATTTTTTTTCTACATGGGGATTATTGGTGGAATATTGTTTATATACATACATAGGACCCTATTTAACCAATTTCTGATAAGAATATGCATATAAGTATTTTTCTACACAGGGATTATGGGTGAAATATTGTTTATAAATATACATAGGAACCTAATTAAAGCATTTCTGATAAGAATATGCATATAATATTTTTTCTGCATGGGGATTATAGTGCGAAATTGTTTAAAAAATATACATAGGAACCTATTTAACCCATTTCTGATAAGAATATGCATATAATTATTTTTCTACATAGGGATTATGAATGGAATATTCATTCTAGTTAAACATAGGGATTATGAATGGAATATTCATTCTAGTTAAACATACAAAGGAATATATTTAACCCATTTCTGATAAGAATACGAGTATAATTATTTTTCTACATGGGGATTATGGGTGGAATATTGTTTATAAATATACATAGGCACATAGTTAACCCAATTTCTGATAAGAATATGTATATAAGTATTTTTCTAGGGATTATGGGTGAAATAGTGTTTATTAATTTACATAGGAACATATTAAACATATTTCTGTTATGAATATGCATAAAATTATTTTTCTACATGGGGATTATGGGTGGAATATTGTTTATAAATATACATAGGACGCTATTTAACCCATTTTTGATACAAATATGCATATAATTATTTTTCTACATAGGGATTATTGGTGGAATACTGTTTTTAAATATACATAGTAACCTATTAAACCCATTTCTCATAAGAATATGCATATAACTATTTTTTTACATGGGGATTATGAATGGAATATTGTAGTTAAACATACATAGGAATATATTTAACCAATTTCTGATAAGAATATGCATATAAGTATTTTTCTACGTAGGGATGATGGGTGAAATATTGTTTATAAATATACATAGGGACCTATTTAGCCCATTTCTGATAAGAATATGCATATCATTATTTTTCTACATGGGGATTATGGGTTCAATATTGTTTATAAATATACATAGGACCTATTTAACCAATTTTCTATTAAGAATATGCATATAATTATTTTTCTACATGGGGATTATGGGTGGAATATTGTTTATAAATATACATAGTAACCTATTTAACCCATTTCTGATAAGAATATGCACATAATTATTTCTCTACATGGGGATTATGGGTGGAATAATGTTTGTAAATATACATAGTAACCTATTTAACCCATTTCTCATAAGAATATGCATATAATTATTTTTCTACATGGGGATTATGGATGGAATATTGTTTTTAAACATACATAGGAATATATTTATCCAATTTCTTATAAAAATATGCATATAATTATTTTTCTACATATATATTATGGGTGGAATATTGTTTATAAATATACATAGGAACGTATTTAAGCCATTTCTGATAAGATTATGCATATAATTTTTTTTCTATATGGGGTTATGGGTGGAATATTGTTTATAAATATACATAGTAACCTATTTAACCCATTTCTGATAAGTATATGCATATAATTATTTTTCAGTATGGGGATTATAGGTGGAATATTGTTTATAAATATACATAGGAACTGATTTAACCCATTTCTGGTAAGAACATGCATATAATTATTTTCTACATAGGGATTAATGGCGGAATACTGTTTTTAAATATACATAGTAACTTTTTAACCCATTTCTCACAAGAATATACATATAATTATTTTTCTACATGGGGATTATGGATGGAATATTGTTTCTTAAACATACATAGGAATATATTTATCCAATTTCTTATAAAAATACACATATAATTATTTTATTACATATGGATTATGGGTGGAATATTGTTTATAAATATACATAGGAACGTATTTAAGCCATTTCTGATAAGAATATGCATATAATTATTTTTCTACATGTGGATTATGGGTGGAATATTGTTTATACATTTACATAGGAACATATTAAACCTATTTCTGATATGAATATGCATAACATTATTTTTCTACATGGGGATTATGGGTGGAATATTGTTTATAAATATACATAGTAACTTATTTACCCATTTCACATAAGAATATGCATATAATTATTTTCTACATGGGGATTATAGGTGGAATACTGTTTTTAAATATACATAGTAACCTATTTAACCCATTTCTCATATGAATATGCATATCATTATTTTTCTACATGGGGATTATGGGTGGAATATTGTTTATAAATGTACATAGGACGCTATTTAACCCATTTTTGATACAAGTATGCATATAATTATTTTTCTACATAGGGATTATTGGTGGAATACTGTTTTTAAATATACATAGTAACCTATTAAACCCATTTCTCATAAGAATATGCATATAACTATTTTTTTACATGGGGATTATGAATGGAATATTGTAGTTAAACATACATAGGAATATATTTAACCAATTTCTGATAAGAATATGCATATAAGTATTTTTCTACGTAGGGATGATGGGTGAAATATTGTTTATAAATATACATAGGGACCTATTTAGCCCATTTCTGATAGGACTATGCATATCATTATTTTTCTACATGGGGATTATGGGTTCAATATTGTTTATAAATATACATAGGACCTATTTAACCAATTTTCTATTAAGAATATGCATATAATTATTTTTCTACATGGGGATTATAGTTAGAATATTGTTTATAAATATATATAGGAACCTATTTATGCCATTGCTTACAAAAATACGCATATCATTATTTTTCTACATATGGATTATGGGTGGAATATTGTTTATCAATATACATTGTAACCTATTTAACCCATTTCTGTTAACAATATGCATATAATTATTTTTTTACATGGGGATTATGGATGGAATATTGTTTATAAATTTACATAGCAACATATTAAACCTATTTCTGATATGAACGTGCATCTAATCATATTGCTATATGTGGATTATGGGTTGAATATTGTTTATAAATATACATAGGAACGCGTTTAAGCCATTTCTGATAAGAATATGCATATAATTATTTTTCTACATGGGGATTATGGGTGGAATATTTTTGATACATTTACATAGGAACATATTAAACCTATTTCTGATATGAATATGCATAACATTATTTTTCTACATGGGGATTATGGGTGGAATATTGTTTATAAATATACATAGTAACCTATTTAACCCATTTCTCATAAGAATATGCATATAATTATTTTTCTACATGGGGATTATGGATGGAATATTGTTGTTAAACATACATAGGAATATATTTATCCCATTTATCCCATTTCTTATAAAAATAAACATATAATTATTTTTCTACATTTGGATTATGGGAGGAATATTGTTTATAAATATACATAGGAACCTAATTAAAGAATTTCTGATAAGAATATGCATATAATTTATTTCTACATGGGGATTATTGGTGGAATATTGTTTATATACATACATAGGACCCTATTTAACCAATTTGTGATAAGAATATGCATATAAGTATTTTTCTACATAGGGATTATGGGTGAAATATTGTTTATAAATATACATAGGAACCTAATTAGGAATATATTAAACCCATTTCTGATAAGAATATGAATATAATTATTTTTCTACATGTGGATTGTTTGTGGAATATTGTTTATAAATATACATAGGAACGTATTTAAGTCATTTCTGATAAGAATATGCATATAATTATATTTCTACATGGGGATTATGGGTGGAATATTGTTTATACATTTACATAGGAACATATTAAACCTATTTCTGATATGAATATGCATAACATTATTTTTCTACATGGGGATTATGGGTGGAATATTGTTTATAAATATACATAGTAACCTATTTAACCCATTTCTGATAAGTATATGCATATAATTATTTTTCAGTATGGGGATTATAGGTGGAATATTGTTTATAAATATACATAGGAACTGATTTAACCCATTTCTGGTAAGAACATGCATATAATTATTTTCTACATAGGGATTAATGGCGGAATACTGTTTTTAAATATACATAGTAACTTTTTAACCCATTTCTCACAAGAATATACATATAATTATTTTTCTACATGGGGATTATGGATGGAATATTGTTTCTTAAACATACATAGGAATATATTTATCCAATTTCTTATAAAAATACACATATAATTATTTTATTACATATGGATTATGGGTGGAATATTGTTTATAAATATACATAGGAACGTATTTAAGCCATTTCTGATAAGAATATGCATATAATTATTTTTCTACATGTGGATTATGGGTGGAATATTGTTTATACATTTACATAGGAACATATTAAACCTATTTCTGATATGAATATGCATAACATTATTTTTCTACATGGGGATTATGGGTGGAATATTGTTTATAAATATACATAGTAACCTAATTAACCCATTTCTGATAAGAATATGCACACAATTATTTCTCTACATGGGGATTATGGGTGGAATAATGTTTGTAAATATACATAGTAACCTATTTAACCCATTTCTCATAAGAATATGCATATAATTATTTTTCTACATGGGGATTATGGATGGAATATTGTTTTTAAACATACATAGGAATATATTTATCCAATTTCTTATAAAAATACGCATATAATTATTTTTCTACATATCTATTATGGGTGGAATATTGTTTATAAATATACATAGGAACGTATTTAAGCCATTTCTGATAAGATTATGCATATCATTTTTTTTCTATATGGGGTTATGGGTGGAATATTGTTTATAAATATACATAGGAACCTAATTAAAGCATTTCTGATAAGAATATGCATATAATTTTTTTTCTACATGGGGATTATTGGTGGAATATTGTTTATATACATACATAGGACCCTATTTAACCAATTTCTGATAAGAATATGCATATAAGTATTTTTCTACACAGGGATTATGGGTGAAATATTGTTTATAAATATACATAGGAACCTAATTAAAGCATTTCTGATAAGAATATGCATATAATATTTTTTCTGCATGGGGATTATAGTGCGAAATTGTTTAAAAAATATACATAGGAACCTATTTAACCCATTTCTGATAAGAATATGCATATAATTATTTTTCTACATAGGGATTATGAATGGAATATTCATTCTAGTTAAACATAGGGATTATGAATGGAATATTCATTCTAGTTAAACATACAAAGGAATATATTTAACCCATTTCTGATAAGAATACGAGTATAATTATTTTTCTACATGGGGATTATGGGTGGAATATTGTTTATAAATATACATAGGCACATAGTTAACCCAATTTCTGATAAGAATATGTATATAAGTATTTTTCTAGGGATTATGGGTGAAATAGTGTTTATTAATTTACATAGGAACATATTAAACATATTTCTGTTATGAATATGCATAAAATTATTTTTCTACATGGGGATTATGGGTGGAATATTGTTTATAAATATACATAGGACGCTATTTAACCCATTTTTGATACAAATATGCATATAATTATTTTTCTACATAGGGATTATTGGTGGAATACTGTTTTTAAATATACATAGTAACCTATTAAACCCATTTCTCATAAGAATATGCATATAACTATTTTTTTACATGGGGATTATGAATGGAATATTGTAGTTAAACATACATAGGAATATATTTAACCAATTTCTGATAAGAATATGCATATAAGTATTTTTCTACGTAGGGATGATGGGTGAAATATTGTTTATAAATATACATAGGGACCTATTTAGCCCATTTCTGATAAGAATATGCATATCATTATTTTTCTACATGGGGATTATGGGTTCAATATTGTTTATAAATATACATAGGACCTATTTAACCAATTTTCTATTAAGAATATGCATATAATTATTTTTCTACATGGGGATTATGGGTGGAATATTGTTTATAAATATACATAGTAACCTATTTAACCCATTTCTGATAAGAATATGCACATAATTATTTCTCTACATGGGGATTATGGGTGGAATAATGTTTGTAAATATACATAGTAACCTATTTAACCCATTTCTCATAAGAATATGCATATAATTATTTTTCTACATGGGGATTATGGATGGAATATTGTTTTTAAACATACATAGGAATATATTTATCCAATTTCTTATAAAAATATGCATATAATTATTTTTCTACATATATATTATGGGTGGAATATTGTTTATAAATATACATAGGAACGTATTTAAGCCATTTCTGATAAGATTATGCATATAATTTTTTTTCTATATGGGGTTATGGGTGGAATATTGTTTATAAATATACATAGTAACCTATTTAACCCATTTCTGATAAGTATATGCATATAATTATTTTTCAGTATGGGGATTATAGGTGGAATATTGTTTATAAATATACATAGGAACTGATTTAACCCATTTCTGGTAAGAACATGCATATAATTATTTTCTACATAGGGATTAATGGCGGAATACTGTTTTTAAATATACATAGTAACTTTTTAACCCATTTCTCACAAGAATATACATATAATTATTTTTCTACATGGGGATTATGGATGGAATATTGTTTCTTAAACATACATAGGAATATATTTATCCAATTTCTTATAAAAATACACATATAATTATTTTATTACATATGGATTATGGGTGGAATATTGTTTATAAATATACATAGGAACGTATTTAAGCCATTTCTGATAAGAATATGCATATAATTATTTTTCTACATGTGGATTATGGGTGGAATATTGTTTATACATTTACATAGGAACATATTAAACCTATTTCTGATATGAATATGCATAACATTATTTTTCTACATGGGGATTATGGGTGGAATATTGTTTATAAATATACATAGTAACTTATTTACCCATTTCACATAAGAATATCCATATAATTATTTTCTACATGGGGATTATAGGTGGAATACTGTTTTTAAATATACATAGTAACCTATTTAACCCATTTCTCATAT
The DNA here is from genome assembly GCF_042186555.1 of Aquarana catesbeiana. NCBI lineage: Eukaryota > Metazoa > Chordata > Amphibia > Anura > Ranidae > Aquarana > Aquarana catesbeiana. Next base: position 532,883,448 of record NC_133325.1, on the reverse strand, counting down.
GAATATGCATATCATTATTTTTCTACATGGGGATTATGGGTGGAATATTGTTTATAAATGTACATAGGACGCTATTTAACCCATTTTTGATACAAGTATGCATATAATTATTTTTCTACATAGGGATTATTGGTGGAATACTGTTTTTAAATATACATAGTAACCTATTAAACCCATTTCTCATAAGAATATGCATATAACTATTTTTTTACATGGGGATTATGAATGGAATATTGTAGTTAAACATACATAGGAATATATTTAACCAATTTCTGATAAGAATATGCATATAAGTATTTTTCTACGTAGGGATGATGGGTGAAATATTGTTTATAAATCTACATAGGGACCTATTTAGCCCATTTCTGATAGGACTATGCATATCATTATTTTTCTACATGGGGATTATGGGTTCAATATTGTTTATAAATATACATAGGACCTATTTAACCAATTTTCTATTAAGAATATGCATATAATTATTTTTCTACATGGGGATTATAGTTAGAATATTGTTTATAAATATATATAGGAACCTATTTATGCCATTGCTTACAAAAATACGCATATCATTATTTTTCTACATATGGATTATGGGTGGAATATTGTTTATCAATATACATTGTAACCTATTTAACCCATTTCTGTTAACAATATGCATATAATTATTTTTTTACATGGGGATTATGGATGGAATATTGTTTATAAATTTACATAGCAACATATTAAACCTATTTCTGATATGAATGTGCATCTAATCATATTGCTATATGTGGATTATGGGTTGAATATTGTTTATAAATATACATAGGAACGCGTTTAAGCCATTTCTGATAAGAATATGCATATAATTATTTTTCTACATGGGGATTATGGGTGGAATATTTTTGATACATTTACATAGGAACATATTAAACCTATTTCTGATATGAATATGCATAACATTATTTTTCTACATGGGGATTATGGGTGGAATATTGTTTATAAATATACATAGTAACCTATTTAACCCATTTCTCATAAGAATATGCATATAATTATTTTTCTACATGGGGATTATGGATGGAATATTGTTGTTAAACATACATAGGAATATATTTATCCCATTTATCCCATTTCTTATAAAAATAAACATATAATTATTTTTCTACATTTGGATTATGGGAGGAATATTGTTTATAAATATACATAGGAACCTAATTAAAGAATTTCTGATAAGAATATGCATATAATTTATTTCTACATGGGGATTATTGGTGGAATATTGTTTATATACATACATAGGACCCTATTTAACCAATTTGTGATAAGAATATGCATATAAGTATTTTTCTACATAGGGATTATGGGTGAAATATTGTTTATAAATATACATAGGAACCTAATTAGGAATATATTAAACCCATTTCTGATAAGAACATGAATATAATTATTTTTCTACATGTGGATTGTTTGTGGAATATTGTTTATAAATATACATAGGAACGTATTTAAGCCATTTCTGATAAGAATATGCATATAATTATATTTCTACATGGGGATTATGGGTGGAATATTGTTTATACATTTACATAGGAACATATTAAACCTATTTCTGATATGAATATGCATAACATTATTTTTCTACATGGGGATTATGGGTGGAATATTGTTTATAAATATACATAGTAACCTATTTAACCCATTTCTGATAAGTATATGCATATAATTATTTTTCAGTATGGGGATTATAGGTGGAATATTGTTTATAAATATACATAGGAACTGATTTAACCCATTTCTGGTAAGAACATGCATATAATTATTTTCTACATAGGGATTAATGGCGGAATACTGTTTTTAAATATACATAGTAACTTTTTAACCCATTTCTCACAAGAATATACATATAATTATTTTTCTACATGGGGATTATGGATGGAATATTGTTTCTTAAACATACATAGGAATATATTTATCCAATTTCTTATAAAAATACACATATAATTATTTTATTACATATGGATTATGGGTGGAATATTGTTTATAAATATACATAGGAACGTATTTAAGCCATTTCTGATAAGAATATGCATATAATTATTTTTCTACATGTGGATTATGGGTGGAATATTGTTTATACATTTACATAGGAACATATTAAACCTATTTCTGATATGAATATGCATAACATTATTTTTCTACATGGGGATTATGGGTGGAATATTGTTTATAAATATACATAGTAACCTAATTAACCCATTTCTGATAAGAATATGCACACAATTATTTCTCTACATGGGGATTATGGGTGGAATAATGTTTGTAAATATACATAGTAACCTATTTAACCCATTTCTCATAAGAATATGCATATAATTATTTTTCTACATGGGGATTATGGATGGAATATTGTTTTTAAACATACATAGGAATATATTTATCCAATTTCTTATAAAAATACGCATATAATTATTTTTCTACATATCTATTATGGGTGGAATATTGTTTATAAATATACATAGGAACGTATTTAAGCCATTTCTGATAAGATTATGCATATCATTTTTTTTCTATATGGGGTTATGGGTGGAATATTGTTTATAAATATACATAGGAACCTAATTAAAGCATTTCTGATAAGAATATGCATATAATTTTTTTTCTACATGGGGATTATTGGTGGAATATTGTTTATATACATACATAGGACCCTATTTAACCAATTTCTGATAAGAATATGCATATAAGTATTTTTCTACACAGGGATTATGGGTGAAATATTGTTTATAAATATACATAGGAACCTAATTAAAGCATTTCTGATAAGAATATGCATATAATATTTTTTCTGCATGGGGATTATAGTGCGAAATTGTTTAAAAAATATACATAGGAACCTATTTAACCCATTTCTGATAAGAATATGCATATAATTATTTTTCTACATAGGGATTATGAATGGAATATTCATTCTAGTTAAACATAGGGATTATGAATGGAATATTCATTCTAGTTAAACATACAAAGGAATATATTTAACCCATTTCTGATAAGAATACGAGTATAATTATTTTTCTACATGGGGATTATGGGTGGAATATTGTTTATAAATATACATAGGCACATAGTTAACCCAATTTCTGATAAGAATATGTATATAAGTATTTTTCTAGGGATTATGGGTGAAATAGTGTTTATTAATTTACATAGGAACATATTAAACATATTTCTGTTATGAATATGCATAAAATTATTTTTCTACATGGGGATTATGGGTGGAATATTGTTTATAAATATACATAGGACGCTATTTAACCCATTTTTGATACAAATATGCATATAATTATTTTTCTACATAGGGATTATTGGTGGAATACTGTTTTTAAATATACATAGTAACCTATTAAACCCATTTCTCATAAGAATATGCATATAACTATTTTTTTACATGGGGATTATGAATGGAATATTGTAGTTAAACATACATAGGAATATATTTAACCAATTTCTGATAAGAATATGCATATAAGTATTTTTCTACGTAGGGATGATGGGTGAAATATTGTTTATAAATATACATAGGGACCTATTTAGCCCATTTCTGATAAGAATATGCATATCATTATTTTTCTACATGGGGATTATGGGTTCAATATTGTTTATAAATATACATAGGACCTATTTAACCAATTTTCTATTAAGAATATGCATATAATTATTTTTCTACATGGGGATTATGGGTGGAATATTGTTTATAAATATACATAGTAACCTATTTAACCCATTTCTGATAAGAATATGCACATAATTATTTCTCTACATGGGGATTATGGGTGGAATAATGTTTGTAAATATACATAGTAACCTATTTAACCCATTTCTCATAAGAATATGCATATAATTATTTTTCTACATGGGGATTATGGATGGAATATTGTTTTTAAACATACATAGGAATATATTTATCCAATTTCTTATAAAAATATGCATATAATTATTTTTCTACATATATATTATGGGTGGAATATTGTTTATAAATATACATAGGAACGTATTTAAGCCATTTCTGATAAGATTATGCATATAATTTTTTTTCTATATGGGGTTATGGGTGGAATATTGTTTATAAATATACATAGTAACCTATTTAACCCATTTCTGATAAGTATATGCATATAATTATTTTTCAGTATGGGGATTATAGGTGGAATATTGTTTATAAATATACATAGGAACTGATTTAACCCATTTCTGGTAAGAACATGCATATAATTATTTTCTACATAGGGATTAATGGCGGAATACTGTTTTTAAATATACATAGTAACTTTTTAACCCATTTCTCACAAGAATATACATATAATTATTTTTCTACATGGGGATTATGGATGGAATATTGTTTCTTAAACATACATAGGAATATATTTATCCAATTTCTTATAAAAATACACATATAATTATTTTATTACATATGGATTATGGGTGGAATATTGTTTATAAATATACATAGGAACGTATTTAAGCCATTTCTGATAAGAATATGCATATAATTATTTTTCTACATGTGGATTATGGGTGGAATATTGTTTATACATTTACATAGGAACATATTAAACCTATTTCTGATATGAATATGCATAACATTATTTTTCTACATGGGGATTATGGGTGGAATATTGTTTATAAATATACATAGTAACTTATTTACCCATTTCACATAAGAATATGCATATAATTATTTTCTACATGGGGATTATAGGTGGAATACTGTTTTTAAATATACATAGTAACCTATTTAACCCATTTCTCATATGAATATGCATATCATTATTTTTCTACATGGGGATTATGGGTGGAATATTGTTTATAAATGTACATAGGACGCTATTTAACCCATTTTTGATACAAGTATGCATATAATTATTTTTCTACATAGGGATTATTGGTGGAATACTGTTTTTAAATATACATAGTAACCTATTAAACCCATTTCTCATAAGAATATGCATATAACTATTTTTTTACATGGGGATTATGAATGGAATATTGTAGTTAAACATACATAGGAATATATTTAACCAATTTCTGATAAGAATATGCATATAAGTATTTTTCTACGTAGGGATGATGGGTGAAATATTGTTTATAAATATACATAGGGACCTATTTAGCCCATTTCTGATAGGACTATGCATATCATTATTTTTCTACATGGGGATTATGGGTTCAATATTGTTTATAAATATACATAGGACCTATTTAACCAATTTTCTATTAAGAATATGCATATAATTATTTTTCTACATGGGGATTATAGTTAGAATATTGTTTATAAATATATATAGGAACCTATTTATGCCATTGCTTACAAAAATACGCATATCATTATTTTTCTACATATGGATTATGGGTGGAATATTGTTTATCAATATACATTGTAACCTATTTAACCCATTTCTGTTAACAATATGCATATAATTATTTTTTTACATGGGGATTATGGATGGAATATTGTTTATAAATTTACATAGCAACATATTAAACCTATTTCTGATATGAATGTGCATCTAATCATATTGCTATATGTGGATTATGGGTTGAATATTGTTTATAAATATACATAGGAACGCGTTTAAGCCATTTCTGATAAGAATATGCATATAATTATTTTTCTACATGGGGATTATGGGTGGAATATTTTTGATACATTTACATAGGAACATATTAAACCTATTTCTGATATGAATATGCATAACATTATTTTTCTACATGGGGATTATGGGTGGAATATTGTTTATAAATATACATAGTAACCTATTTAACCCATTTCTCATAAGAATATGCATATAATTATTTTTCTACATGGGGATTATGGATGGAATATTGTTGTTAAACATACATAGGAATATATTTATCCCATTTATCCCATTTCTTATAAAAATAAACATATAATTATTTTTCTACATTTGGATTATGGGAGGAATATTGTTTATAAATATACATAGGAACCTAATTAAAGAATTTCTGATAAGAATATGCATATAATTTATTTCTACATGGGGATTATTGGTGGAATATTGTTTATATACATACATAGGACCCTATTTAACCAATTTGTGATAAGAATATGCATATAAGTATTTTTCTACATAGGGATTATGGGTGAAATATTGTTTATAAATATACATAGGAACCTAATTAGGAATATATTAAACCCATTTCTGATAAGAATATGAATATAATTATTTTTCTACATGTGGATTGTTTGTGGAATATTGTTTATAAATATACATAGGAACGTATTTAAGCCATTTCTGATAAGAATATGCATATAATTATATTTCTACATGGGGATTATGGGTGGAATATTGTTTATACATTTACATAGGAACATATTAAACCTATTTCTGATATGAATATGCATAACATTATTTTTCTACATGGGGATTATGGGTGGAATATTGTTTATAAATATACATAGTAACCTATTTAACCCATTTCTGATAAGTATATGCATATAATTATTTTTCAGTATGGGGATTATAGGTGGAATATTGTTTATAAATATACATAGGAACTGATTTAACCCATTTCTGGTAAGAACATGCATATAATTATTTTCTACATAGGGATTAATGGCGGAATACTGTTTTTAAATATACATAGTAACTTTTTAACCCATTTCTCACAAGAATATACATATAATTATTTTTCTACATGGGGATTATGGATGGAATATTGTTTCTTAAACATACATAGGAATATATTTATCCAATTTCTTATAAAAATACACATATAATTATTTTATTACATATGGATTATGGGTGGAATATTGTTTATAAATATACATAGGAACGTATTTAAGCCATTTCTGATAAGAATATGCATATAATTATTTTTCTACATGTGGATTATGGGTGGAATATTGTTTATACATTTACATAGGAACATATTAAACCTATTTCTGATATGAATATGCATAACATTATTTTTCTACATGGGGATTATGGGTGGAATATTGTTTATAAATATACATAGTAACCTAATTAACCCATTTCTGATAAGAATATGCACACAATTATTTCTCTACATGGGGATTATGGGTGGAATAATGTTTGTAAATATACATAGTAACCTATTTAACCCATTTCTCATAAGACTATGCATATAATTATTTTTCTACATGGGGATTATGGATGGAATATTGTTTTTAAACATACATAGGAATATATTTATCCAATTTCTTATAAAAATATGCATATAAGTATTTTTCTACACAGGGATTATGGGTGAAATATTGTTTATAAATATACATAGGAACCTAATTAAAGCATTTCTGATAAGAATATGCATATAATATTTTTTCTGCATGGGGATTATAGTGCGAAATTGTTTAAAAAATATACATAGGAACCTATTTAACCCATTTCTGATAAGAATATGCATATAATTATTTTTCTACATAGGGATTATGAATGGAATATTCATTCTAGTTAAACATAGGGATTATGAATGGAATATTCATTCTAGTTAAACATACAAAGGAATATATTTAACCCATTTCTGATAAGAATACGAGTATAATTATTTTTCTACATGGGGATTATGGGTGGAATATTGTTTATAAATATACATAGGCACATAGTTAACCCAATTTCTGATAAGAATATGTATATAAGTATTTTTCTAGGGATTATGGGTGAAATAGTGTTTATTAATTTACATAGGAACATATTAAACATATTTCTGTTATGAATATGCATAAAATTATTTTTCTACATGGGGATTATGGGTGGAATATTGTTTATAAATATACATAGGACGCTATTTAACCCATTTTTGATACAAATATGCATATAATTATTTTTCTACATAGGGATTATTGGTGGAATACTGTTTTTAAATATACATAGTAACCTATTAAACCCATTTCTCATAAGAATATGCATATAACTATTTTTTTACATGGGGATTATGAATGGAATATTGTAGTTAAACATACATAGGAATATATTTAACCAATTTCTGATAAGAATATGCATATAAGTATTTTTCTACGTAGGGATGATGGGTGAAATATTGTTTATAAATATACATAGGGACCTATTTAGCCCATTTCTGATAAGAATATGCATATCATTATTTTTCTACATGGGGATTATGGGTTCAATATTGTTTATAAATATACATAGGACCTATTTAACCAATTTTCTATTAAGAATATGCATATAATTATTTTTCTACATGGGGATTATGGGTGGAATATTGTTTATAAATATACATAGTAACCTATTTAACCCATTTCTGATAAGAATATGCACATAATTATTTCTCTACATGGGGATTATGGGTGGAATAATGTTTGTAAATATACATAGTAACCTATTTAACCCATTTCTCATAAGAATATGCATATAATTATTTTTCTACATGGGGATTATGGATGGAATATTGTTTTTAAACATACATAGGAATATATTTATCCAATTTCTTATAAAAATATGCATATAATTATTTTTCTACATATATATTATGGGTGGAATATTGTTTATAAATATACATAGGAACGTATTTAAGCCATTTCTGATAAGATTATGCATATAATTTTTTTTCTATATGGGGTTATGGGTGGAATATTGTTTATAAATATACATAGTAACCTATTTAACCCATTTCTGATAAGTATATGCATATAATTATTTTTCAGTATGGGGATTATAGGTGGAATATTGTTTATAAATATACATAGGAACTGATTTAACCCATTTCTGGTAAGAACATGCATATAATTATTTTCTACATAGGGATTAATGGCGGAATACTGTTTTTAAATATACATAGTAACTTTTTAACCCATTTCTCACAAGAATATACATATAATTATTTTTCTACATGGGGATTATGGATGGAATATTGTTTCTTAAACATACATAGGAATATATTTATCCAATTTCTTATAAAAATACACATATAATTATTTTATTACATATGGATTATGGGTGGAATATTGTTTATAAATATACATAGGAACGTATTTAAGCCATTTCTGATAAGAATATGCATATAATTATTTTTCTACATGTGGATTATGGGTGGAATATTGTTTATACATTTACATAGGAACATATTAAACCTATTTCTGATATGAATATGCATAACATTATTTTTCTACATGGGGATTATGGGTGGAATATTGTTTATAAATATACATAGTAACTTATTTACCCATTTCACATAAGAATATGCATATAATTATTTTCTACATGGGGATTATAGGTGGAATACTGTTTTTAAATATACATAGTAACCTATTTAACCCATTTCTCATATGAATATGCATATCATTATTTTTCTACATGGGGATTATGGGTGGAATATTGTTTATAAATGTACATAGGACGCTATTTAACCCATTTTTGATACAAGTATGCATATAATTATTTTTCTACATAGGGATTATTGGTGGAATACTGTTTTTAAATATACATAGTAACCTATTAAACCCATTTCTCATAAGGATATGCATATAACTATTTTTTTACATGGGGATTATGAATGGAATATTGTAGTTAAACATACATAGGAATATATTTAACCAATTTCTGATAAGAATATGCATATAAGTATTTTTCTACGTAGGGATGATGGGTGAAATATTGTTTATAAATATACATAGGGACCTATTTAGCCCATTTCTGATAGGACTATGCATATCATTATTTTTCTACATGGGGATTATGGGTTCAATATTGTTTATAAATATACATAGGACCTATTTAACCAATTTTCTATTAAGAATATGCATATAATTATTTTTCTACATGGGGATTATAGTTAGAATATTGTTTATAAATATATATAGGAACCTATTTATGCCATTGCTTACAAAAATACGCATATCATTATTTTTCTACATATGGATTATGGGTGGAATATTGTTTATCAATATACATTGTAACCTATTTAACCCATTTCTGTTAACAATATGCATATAATTATTTTTTTACATGGGGATTATGGATGGAATATTGTTTATAAATTTACATAGCAACATATTAAACCTATTTCTGATATGAATGTGCATCTAATCATATTGCTATATGTGGATTATGGGTTGAATATTGTTTATAAATATACATAGGAACGCGTTTAAGCCATTTCTGATAAGAATATGCATATAATTATTTTTCTACATGGGGATTATGGGTGGAATATTTTTGATACATTTACATAGGAACATATTAAACCTATTTCTGATATGAATATGCATAACATTATTTTTCTACATGGGGATTATGGGTGGAATATTGTTTATAAATATACATAGTAACCTATTTAACCCATTTCTCATAAGAATATGCATATAATTATTTTTCTACATGGGGATTATGGATGGAATATTGTTGTTAAACATACATAGGAATATATTTATCCCATTTATCCCATTTCTTATAAAAATAAACATATAATTATTTTTCTACATTTGGATTATGGGAGGAATATTGTTTATAAATATACATAGGAACCTAATTAAAGAATTTCTGATAAGAATATGCATATAATTTATTTCTACATGGGGATTATTGGTGGAATATTGTTTATATACATACATAGGACCCTATTTAACCAATTTGTGATAAGAATATGCATATAAGTATTTTTCTACATAGGGATTATGGGTGAAATATTGTTTATAAATATACATAGGAACCTAATTAGGAATATATTAAACCCATTTCTGATAAGAATATGAATATAATTATTTTTCTACATGTGGATTGTTTGTGGAATATTGTTTATAAATATACATAGGAACGTATTTAAGTCATTTCTGATAAGAATATGCATATAATTATATTTCTACATGGGGATTATGGGTGGAATATTGTTTATACATTTACATAGGAACATATTAAACCTATTTCTGATATGAATATGCATAACATTATTTTTCTACATGGGGATTATGGGTGGAATATTGTTTATAAATATACATAGTAACCTATTTAACCCATTTCTGATAAGTATATGCATATAATTATTTTTCAGTATGGGGATTATAGGTGGAATATTGTTTATAAATATACATAGGAACTGATTTAACCCATTTCTGGTAAGAACATGCATATAATTATTTTCTACATAGGGATTAATGGCGGAATACTGTTTTTAAATATACATAGTAACTTTTTAACCCATTTCTCACAAGAATATACATATAATTATTTTTCTACATGGGGATTATGGATGGAATATTGTTTCTTAAACATACATAGGAATATATTTATCCAATTTCTTATAAAAATACACATATAATTATTTTATTACATATGGATTATGGGTGGAATATTGTTTATAAATATACATAGGAACGTATTTAAGCCATTTCTGATAAGAATATGCATATAATTATTTTTCTACATGTGGATTATGGGTGGAATATTGTTTATACATTTACATAGGAACATATTAAACCTATTTCTGATATGAATATGCATAACATTATTTTTCTACATGGGGATTATGGGTGGAATATTGTTTATAAATATACATAGTAACCTAATTAACCCATTTCTGATAAGAATATGCACACAATTATTTCTCTACATGGGGATTATGGGTGGAATAATGTTTGTAAATATACATAGTAACCTATTTAACCCATTTCTCATAAGAATATGCATATAATTATTTTTCTACATGGGGATTATGGATGGAATATTGTTTTTAAACATACATAGGAATATATTTATCCAATTTCTTATAAAAATACGCATATAATTATTTTTCTACATATCTATTATGGGTGGAATATTGTTTATAAATATACATAGGAACGTATTTAAGCCATTTCTGATAAGATTATGCATATCATTTTTTTTCTATATGGGGTTATGGGTGGAATATTGTTTATAAATATACATAGGAACCTAATTAAAGCATTTCTGATAAGAATATGCATATAATTTTTTTTCTACATGGGGATTATTGGTGGAATATTGTTTATATACATACATAGGACCCTATTTAACCAATTTCTGATAAGAATATGCATATAAGTATTTTTCTACACAGGGATTATGGGTGAAATATTGTTTATAAATATACATAGGAACCTAATTAAAGCATTTCTGATAAGAATATGCATATAATATTTTTTCTGCATGGGGATTATAGTGCGAAATTGTTTAAAAAATATACATAGGAACCTATTTAACCCATTTCTGATAAGAATATGCATATAATTATTTTTCTACATAGGGATTATGAATGGAATATTCATTCTAGTTAAACATAGGGATTATGAATGGAATATTCATTCTAGTTAAACATACAAAGGAATATATTTAACCCATTTCTGATAAGAATACGAGTATAATTATTTTTCTACATGGGTATTATGGGTGGAATATTGTTTATAAATATACATAGGCACATAGTTAACCCAATTTCTGATAAGAATATGTATATAAGTATTTTTCTAGGGATTATGGGTGAAATAGTGTTTATTAATTTACATAGGAACATATTAAACATATTTCTGTTATGAATATGCATAAAATTATTTTTCTACATGGGGATTATGGGTGGAATATTGTTTATAAATATACATAGGACGCTATTTAACCCATTTTTGATACAAATATGCATATAATTATTTTTCTACATAGGGATTATTGGTGGAATACTGTTTTTAAATATACATAGTAACCTATTAAACCCATTTCTCATAAGAATATGCATATAACTATTTTTTTACATGGGGATTATGAATGGAATATTGTAGTTAAACATACATAGGAATATATTTAACCAATTTCTGATAAGAATATGCATATAAGTATTTTTCTACGTAGGGATGATGGGTGAAATATTGTTTATAAATATACATAGGGACCTATTTAGCCCATTTCTGATAAGAATATGCATATCATTATTTTTCTACATGGGGATTATGGGTTCAATATTGTTTATAAATATACATAGGACCTATTTAACCAATTTTCTATTAAGAATATGCATATAATTATTTTTCTACATGGGGATTATGGGTGGAATATTGTTTATAAATATACATAGTAACCTATTTAACCCATTTCTGATAAGAATATGCACATAATTATTTCTCTACATGGGGATTATGGGTGGAATAATGTTTGTAAATATACATAGTAACCTATTTAACCCATTTCTCATAAGAATATGCATATAATTATTTTTCTACATGGGGATTATGGATGGAATATTGTTTTTAAACATACATAGGAATATATTTATCCAATTTCTTATAAAAATATGCATATAATTATTTTTCTACATATATATTATGGGTGGAATATTGTTTATAAATATACATAGGAACGTATTTAAGCCATTTCTGATAAGATTATGCATATAATTTTTTTTCTATATGGGGTTATGGGTGGAATATTGTTTATAAATATACATAGTAACCTATTTAACCCATTTCTGATAAGTATATGCATATAATTATTTTTCAGTATGGGGATTATAGGTGGAATATTGTTTATAAATATACATAGGAACTGATTTAACCCATTTCTGGTAAGAACATGCATATAATTATTTTCTACATAGGGATTAATGGCGGAATACTGTTTTTAAATATACATAGTAACTTTTTAACCCATTTCTCACAAGAATATACATATAATTATTTTTCTACATGGGGATTATGGATGGAATATTGTTTCTTAAACATACATAGGAATATATTTATCCAATTTCTTATAAAAATACACATATAATTATTTTATCACATATGGATTATGGGTGGAATATTGTTTATAAATATACATAGGAACGTATTTAAGCCATTTCTGATAAGAATATGCATATAATTATTTTTCTACATGTGGATTATGGGTGGAATATTGTTTATACATTTACATAGGAACATATTAAACCTATTTCTGATATGAATATGCATAACATTATTTTTCTACATGGGGATTATGGGTGGAATATTGTTTATAAATATACATAGTAACTTATTTACCCATTTCACATAAGAATATCCATATAATTATTTTCTACATGGGGATTATAGGTGGAATACTGTTTTTAAATATACATAGTAACCTATTTAACCCATTTCTCATATGAATATGCATATCATTATTTTTCTACATGGGGATTATGGGTGGAATATTGTTTATAAATGTACATAGGACGCTATTTAACCCATTTTTGATACAAGTATGCATATAATTATTTTTCTACATAGGGATTATTGGTGGAATACTGTTTTTAAATATACATAGTAACCTATTAAACCCATTTCTCATAAGAATATGCATATAACTATTTTTTTACATGGGGATTATGAATGGAATATTGTAGTTAAACATACATAGGAATATATTTAACCAATTTCTGATAAGAATATGCATATAAGTATTTTTCTACGTAGGGATGATGGGTGAAATATTGTTTATAAATATACATAGGGACCTATTTAGCCCATTTCTGATAGGACTATGCATATCATTATTTTTCTACATGGGGATTATGGGTTCAATATTGTTTATAAATATACATAGGACCTATTTAACCAATTTTCTATTAAGAATATGCATATAATTATTTTTCTACATGGGGATTATAGTTAGAATATTGTTTATAAATATATATAGGAACCTATTTATGCCATTGCTTACAAAAATACGCATATCATTATTTTTCTACATATGGATTATGGGTGGAATATTGTTTATCAATATACATTGTAACCTATTTAACCCATTTCTGTTAACAATATGCATATAATTATTTTTTTACATGGGGATTATGGATGGAATATTGTTTATAAATTTACATAGCAACATATTAAACCTATTTCTGATATGAATGTGCATCTAATCATATTGCTATATGTGGATTATGGGTTGAATATTGTTTATAAATATACATAGGAACGCGTTTAAGCCATTTCTGATAAGAATATGCATATAATTATTTTTCTACATGGGGATTATGGGTGGAATATTTTTGATACATTTACATAGGAACATATTAAACCTATTTCTGATATGAATATGCATAACATTATTTTTCTACATGGGGATTATGGGTGGAATATTGTTTATAAATATACATAGTAACCTATTTAACCCATTTCTCATAAGAATATGCATATAATTATTTTTCTACATGGGGATTATGGATGGAATATTGTTGTTAAACATACATAGGAATATATTTATCCCATTTATCCCATTTCTTATAAAAATAAACATATAATTATTTTTCTACATTTGGATTATGGGAGGAATATTGTTTATAAATATACATAGGAACCTAATTAAAGAATTTCTGATAAGAATATGCATATAATTTATTTCTACATGGGGATTATTGGTGGAATATTGTTTATATACATACATAGGACCCTATTTAACCAATTTGTGATAAGAATATGCATATAAGTATTTTTCTACATAGGGATTATGGGTGAAATATTGTTTATAAATATACATAGGAACCTAATTAGGAATATATTAAACCCATTTCTGATAAGAATATGAATATAATTATTTTTCTACATGTGGATTGTTTGTGGAATATTGTTTATAAATATACATAGGAACGTATTTAAGTCATTTCTGATAAGAATATGCATATAATTATATTTCTACATGGGGATTATGGGTGGAATATTGTTTATACATTTACATAGGAACATATTAAACCTATTTCTGATATGAATATGCATAACATTATTTTTCTACATGGGGATTATGGGTGGAATATTGTTTATAAATATACATAGTAACCTATTTAACCCATTTCTGATAAGTATATGCATATAATTATTTTTCAGTATGGGGATTATAGGTGGAATATTGTTTATAAATATACATAGGAACTGATTTAACCCATTTCTGGTAAGAACATGCATATAATTATTTTCTACATAGGGATTATAGTTAGAATATTGTTTATAAATATATATAGGAACCTATTTATGCCATTGCTTACAAAAATACGCATATCATTATTTTTCTACATATGGATTATGGGTGGAATATTGTTTATCAATATACATTGTAACCTATTTAACCCATTTCTGTTAACAATATGCATATAATTATTTTTTTACATGGGGATTATGGATGGAATATTGTTTATAAATTTACATAGCAACATATTAAACCTATTTCTGATATGAATGTGCATCTAATCATATTGCTATATGTGGATTATGGGTTGAATATTGTTTATAAATATACATAGGAACGCGTTTAAGCCATTTCTGATAAGAATATGCATATAATTATTTTTCTACATGGGGATTATGGGTGGAATATTTTTGATACATTTACATAGGAACATATTAAACCTATTTCTGATATGAATATGCATAACATTATTTTTCTACATGGGGATTATGGGTGGAATATTGTTTATAAATATACATAGTAACCTATTTAACCCATTTCTCATAAGAATATGCATATAATTATTTTTCTACATGGGGATTATGGATGGAATATTGTTGTTAAACATACATAGGAATATATTTATCCCATTTATCCCATTTCTTATAAAAATAAACATATAATTATTTTTCTACATTTGGATTATGGGAGGAATATTGTTTATAAATATACATAGGAACCTAATTAAAGAATTTCTGATAAGAATATGCATATAATTTATTTCTACATGGGGATTATTGGTGGAATATTGTTTATATACATACATAGGACCCTATTTAACCAATTTGTGATAAGAATATGCATATAAGTATTTTTCTACATAGGGATTATGGGTGAAATATTGTTTATAAATATACATAGGAACCTAATTAGGAATATATTAAACCCATTTCTGATAAGAATATGAATATAATTATTTTTCTACATGTGGATTGTTTGTGGAATATTGTTTATAAATATACATAGGAACGTATTTAAGTCATTTCTGATAAGAATATGCATATAATTATATTTCTACATGGGGATTATGGGTGGAATATTGTTTATACATTTACATAGGAACATATTAAACCTATTTCTGATATGAATATGCATAACATTATTTTTCTACATGGGGATTATGGGTGGAATATTGTTTATAAATATACATAGTAACCTATTTAACCCATTTCTGATAAGTATATGCATATAATTATTTTTCAGTATGGGGATTATAGGTGGAATATTGTTTATAAATATACATAGGAACTGATTTAACCCATTTCTGGTAAGAACATGCATATAATTATTTTCTACATAGGGATTAATGGCGGAATACTGTTTTTAAATATACATAGTAACTTTTTAACCCATTTCTCACAAGAATATACATATAATTATTTTTCTACATGGGGATTATGGATGGAATATTGTTTCTTAAACATACATAGGAATATATTTATCCAATTTCTTATAAAAATACACATATAATTATTTTATTACATATGGATTATGGGTGGAATATTGTTTATAAATATACATAGGAACGTATTTAAGCCATTTCTGATAAGAATATGCATATAATTATTTTTCTACATGTGGATTATGGGTGGAATATTGTTTATACATTTACATAGGAACATATTAAACCTATTTCTGATATGAATATGCATAACATTATTTTTCTACATGGGGATTATGGGTGGAATATTGTTTATAAATATACATAGTAACCTAATTAACCCATTTCTGATAAGAATATGCACACAATTATTTCTCTACATGGGGATTATGGGTGGAATAATGTTTGTAAATATACATAGTAACCTATTTAACCCATTTCTCATAAGAATATGCATATAATTATTTTTCTACATGGGGATTATGGATGGAATATTGTTTTTAAACATACATAGGAATATATTTATCCAATTTCTTATAAAAATACGCATATAATTATTTTTCTACATATCTATTATGGGTGGAATATTGTTTATAAATATACATAGGAACGTATTTAAGCCATTTCTGATAAGATTATGCATATCATTTTTTTTCTATATGGGGTTATGGGTGGAATATTGTTTATAAATATACATAGGAACCTAATTAAAGCATTTCTGATAAGAATATGCATATAATTTTTTTTCTACATGGGGATTATTGGTGGAATATTGTTTATATACATACATAGGACCCTATTTAACCAATTTCTGATAAGAATATGCATATAAGTATTTTTCTACACAGGGATTATGGGTGAAATATTGTTTATAAATATACATAGGAACCTAATTAAAGCATTTCTGATAAGAATATGCATATAATATTTTTTCTGCATGGGGATTATAGTGCGAAATTGTTTAAAAAATATACATAGGAACCTATTTAACCCATTTCTGATAAGAATATGCATATAATTATTTTTCTACATAGGGATTATGAATGGAATATTCATTCTAGTTAAACATACGGATTATGAATGGAATATTCATTCTAGTTAAACATACAAAGGAATATATTTAACCCATTTCTGATAAGAATACGAGTATAATTATTTTTCTACATGGGGATTATGGGTGGAATATTGTTTATAAATATACATAGGCACATAGTTAACCCAATTTCTGATAAGAATATGTATATAAGTATTTTTCTAGGGATTATGGGTGAAATAGTGTTTATTAATTTACATAGGAACATATTAAACATATTTCTGTTATGAATATGCATAAAATTATTTTTCTACATGGGGATTATGGGTGGAATATTGTTTATAAATATACATAGGACGCTATTTAACCCATTTTTGATACAAATATGCATATAATTATTTTTCTACATAGGGATTATTGGTGGAATACTGTTTTTAAATATACATAGTAACCTATTAAACCCATTTCTCATAAGAATATGCATATAACTATTTTTTTACATGGGGATTATGAATGGAATATTGTAGTTAAACATACATAGGAATATATTTAACCAATTTCTGATAAGAATATGCATATAAGTATTTTTCTACGTAGGGATGATGGGTGAAATATTGTTTATAAATATACATAGGGACCTATTTAGCCCATTTCTGATAAGAATATGCATATCATTATTTTTCTACATGGGGATTATGGGTTCAATATTGTTTATAAATATACATAGGACCTATTTAACCAATTTTCTATTAAGAATATGCATATAATTATTTTTCTACATGGGGATTATGGGTGGAATATTGTTTATAAATATACATAGTAACCTATTTAACCCATTTCTGATAAGAATATGCACATAATTATTTCTCTACATGGGGATTATGGGTGGAATAATGTTTGTAAATATACATAGTAACCTATTTAACCCATTTCTCATAAGAATATGCATATAATTATTTTTCTACATGGGGATTATGGATGGAATATTGTTTTTAAACATACATAGGAATATATTTATCCAATTTCTTATAAAAATATGCATATAATTATTTTTCTACATATATATTATGGGTGGAATATTGTTTATAAATATACATAGGAACGTATTTAAGCCATTTCTGATAAGATTATGCATATAATTTTTTTTCTATATGGGGTTATGGGTGGAATATTGTTTATAAATATACATAGTAACCTATTTAACCCATTTCTGATAAGTATATGCATATAATTATTTTTCAGTATGGGGATTATAGGTGGAATATTGTTTATAAATATACATAGGAACTGATTTAACCCATTTCTGGTAAGAACATGCATATAATTATTTTCTACATAGGGATTAATGGCGGAATACTGTTTTTAAATATACATAGTAACTTTTTAACCCATTTCTCACAAGAATATACATATAATTATTTTTCTACATGGGGATTATGGATGGAATATTGTTTCTTAAACATACATAGGAATATATTTATCCAATTTCTTATAAAAATACACATATAATTATTTTATTACATATGGATTATGGGTGGAATATTGTTTATAAATATACATAGGAACGTATTTAAGCCATTTCTGATAAGAATATGCATATAATTATTTTTCTACATGTGGATTATGGGTGGAATATTGTTTATACATTTACATAGGAACATATTAAACCTATTTCTGATATGAATATGCATAACATTATTTTTCTACATGGGGATTATGGGTGGAATATTGTTTATAAATATACATAGTAACTTATTTACCCATTTCACATAAGAATATCCATATAATTATTTTCTACATGGGGATTATAGGTGGAATACTGTTTTTAAATATACATAGTAACCTATTTAACCCATTTCTCATATGAATATGCATATCATTATTTTTCTACATGGGGATTATGGGTGGAATATTGTTTATAAATGTACATAGGACGCTATTTAACCCATTTTTGATACAAGTATGCATATAATTATTTTTCTACATAGGGATTATTGGTGGAATACTGTTTTTAAATATACATAGTAACCTATTAAACCCATTTCTCATAAGAATATGCATATAACTATTTTTTTACATGGGGATTATGAATGGAATATTGTAGTTAAACATACATAGGAATATATTTAACCAATTTCTGATAAGAATATGCATATAAGTATTTTTCTACGTAGGGATGATGGGTGAAATATTGTTTATAAATATACATAGGGACCTATTTAGCCCATTTCTGATAGGACTATGCATATCATTATTTTTCTACATGGGGATTATGGGTTCAATATTGTTTATAAATATACATAGGACCTATTTAACCAATTTTCTATTAAGAATATGCATATAATTATTTTTCTACATGGGGATTATAGTTAGAATATTGTTTATAAATATATATAGGAACCTATTTATGCCATTGCTTACAAAAATACGCATATCATTATTTTTCTACATATGGATTATGGGTGGAATATTGTTTATCAATATACATTGTAACCTATTTAACCCATTTCTGTTAACAATATGCATATAATTATTTTTTTACATGGGGATTATGGATGGAATATTGTTTATAAATTTACATAGCAACATATTAAACCTATTTCTGATATGAATGTGCATCTAATCATATTGCTATATGTGGATTATGGGTTGAATATTGTTTATAAATATACATAGGAACGCGTTTAAGCCATTTCTGATAAGAATATGCATATAATTATTTTTCTACATGGGGATTATGGGTGGAATATTTTTGATACATTTACATAGGAACATATTAAACCTATTTCTGATATGAATATGCATAACATTATTTTTCTACATGGGGATTATGGGTGGAATATTGTTTATAAATATACATAGTAACCTATTTAACCCATTTCTCATAAGAATATGCATATAATTATTTTTCTACATGGGGATTATGGATGGAATATTGTTGTTAAACATACATAGGAATATATTTATCCCATTTATCCCATTTCTTATAAAAATAAACATATAATTATTTTTCTACATTTGGATTATGGGAGGAATATTGTTTATAAATATACATAGGAACCTAATTAAAGAATTTCTGATAAGAATATGCATATAATTTATTTCTACATGGGGATTATTGGTGGAATATTGTTTATATACATACATAGGACCCTATTTAACCAATTTGTGATAAGAATATGCATATAAGTATTTTTCTACATAGGGATTATGGGTGAAATATTGTTTATAAATATACATAGGAACCTAATTAGGAATATATTAAACCCATTTCTGATAAGAACATGAATATAATTATTTTTCTACATGTGGATTGTTTGTGGAATATTGTTTATAAATATACATAGGAACGTATTTAAGCCATTTCTGATAAGAATATGCATATAATTATATTTCTACATGGGGATTATGGGTGGAATATTGTTTATACATTTACATAGGAACATATTAAACCTATTTCTGATATGAATATGCATAACATTATTTTTCTACATGGGGATTATGGGTGGAATATTGTTTATAAATATACATAGTAACCTATTTAACCCATTTCTGATAAGTATATGCATATAATTATTTTTCAGTATGGGGATTATAGGTGGAATATTGTTTATAAATATACATAGGAACTGATTTAACCCATTTCTGGTAAGAACATGCATATAATTATTTTCTACATAGGGATTAATGGCGGAATACTGTTTTTAAATATACATAGTAACTTTTTAACCCATTTCTCACAAGAATATACATATAATTATTTTTCTACATGGGGATTATGGATGGAATATTGTTTCTTAAACATACATAGGAATATATTTATCCAATTTCTTATAAAAATACACATATAATTATTTTATTACATATGGATTATGGGTGGAATATTGTTTATAAATATACATAGGAACGTATTTAAGCCATTTCTGATAAGAATATGCATATAATTATTTTTCTACATGTGGATTATGGGTGGAATATTGTTTATACATTTACATAGGAACATATTAAACCTATTTCTGATATGAATATGCATAACATTATTTTTCTACATGGGGATTATGGGTGGAATATTGTTTATAAATATACATAGTAACCTAATTAACCCATTTCTGATAAGAATATGCACACAATTATTTCTCTACATGGGGATTATGGGTGGAATAATGTTTGTAAATATACATAGTAACCTATTTAACCCATTTCTCATAAGAATATGCATATAATTATTTTTCTACATGGGGATTATGGATGGAATATTGTTTTTAAACATACATAGGAATATATTTATCCAATTTCTTATAAAAATACGCATATAATTATTTTTCTACATATCTATTATGGGTGGAATATTGTTTATAAATATACATAGGAACGTATTTAAGCCATTTCTGATAAGATTATGCATATCATTTTTTTTCTATATGGGGTTATGGGTGGAATATTGTTTATAAATATACATAGGAACCTAATTAAAGCATTTCTGATAAGAATATGCATATAATTTTTTTTCTACATGGGGATTATTGGTGGAATATTGTTTATATACATACATAGGACCCTATTTAACCAATTTCTGATAAGAATATGCATATAAGTATTTTTCTACACAGGGATTATGGGTGAAATATTGTTTATAAATATACATAGGAACCTAATTAAAGCATTTCTGATAAGAATATGCATATAATATTTTTTCTGCATGGGGATTATAGTGCGAAATTGTTTAAAAAATATACATAGGAACCTATTTAACCCATTTCTGATAAGAATATGCATATAATTATTTTTCTACATAGGGATTATGAATGGAATATTCATTCTAGTTAAACATAGGGATTATGAATGGAATATTCATTCTAGTTAAACATACAAAGGAATATATTTAACCCATTTCTGATAAGAATACGAGTATAATTATTTTTCTACATGGGGATTATGGGTGGAATATTGTTTATAAATATACATAGGCACATAGTTAACCCAATTTCTGATAAGAATATGTATATAAGTATTTTTCTAGGGATTATGGGTGAAATAGTGTTTATTAATTTACATAGGAACATATTAAACATATTTCTGTTATGAATATGCATAAAATTATTTTTCTACATGGGGATTATGGGTGGAATATTGTTTATAAATATACATAGGACGCTATTTAACCCATTTTTGATACAAATATGCATATAATTATTTTTCTACATAGGGATTATTGGTGGAATACTGTTTTTAAATATACATAGTAACCTATTAAACCCATTTCTCATAAGAATATGCATATAACTATTTTTTTACATGGGGATTATGAATGGAATATTGTAGTTAAACATACATAGGAATATATTTAACCAATTTCTGATAAGAATATGCATATAAGTATTTTTCTACGTAGGGATGATGGGTGAAATATTGTTTATAAATATACATAGGGACCTATTTAGCCCATTTCTGATAAGAATATGCATATCATTATTTTTCTACATGGGGATTATGGGTTCAATATTGTTTATAAATATACATAGGACCTATTTAACCAATTTTCTATTAAGAATATGCATATAATTATTTTTCTACATGGGGATTATGGGTGGAATATTGTTTATAAATATACATAGTAACCTATTTAACCCATTTCTGATAAGAATATGCACATAATTATTTCTCTACATGGGGATTATGGGTGGAATAATGTTTGTAAATATACATAGTAACCTATTTAACCCATTTCTCATAAGAATATGCATATAATTATTTTTCTACATGGGGATTATGGATGGAATATTGTTTTTAAACATACATAGGAATATATTTATCCA
Organism: Aquarana catesbeiana; assembly: GCF_042186555.1. Classification (NCBI taxonomy): domain Eukaryota; kingdom Metazoa; phylum Chordata; class Amphibia; order Anura; family Ranidae; genus Aquarana; species Aquarana catesbeiana. The sequence continues at coordinate 532,859,274 of NC_133325.1, read as the reverse complement.
ATTTCTTATAAAAATATGCATATAATTATTTTTCTACATATATATTATGGGTGGAATATTGTTTATAAATATACATAGGAACGTATTTAAGCCATTTCTGATAAGATTATGCATATAATTTTTTTTCTATATGGGGTTATGGGTGGAATATTGTTTATAAATATACATAGTAACCTATTTAACCCATTTCTGATAAGTATATGCATATAATTATTTTTCAGTATGGGGATTATAGGTGGAATATTGTTTATAAATATACATAGGAACTGATTTAACCCATTTCTGGTAAGAACATGCATATAATTATTTTCTACATAGGGATTAATGGCGGAATACTGTTTTTAAATATACATAGTAACTTTTTAACCCATTTCTCACAAGAATATACATATAATTATTTTTCTACATGGGGATTATGGATGGAATATTGTTTCTTAAACATACATAGGAATATATTTATCCAATTTCTTATAAAAATACACATATAATTATTTTATTACATATGGATTATGGGTGGAATATTGTTTATAAATATACATAGGAACGTATTTAAGCCATTTCTGATAAGAATATGCATATAATTATTTTTCTACATGTGGATTATGGGTGGAATATTGTTTATACATTTACATAGGAACATATTAAACCTATTTCTGATATGAATATGCATAACATTATTTTTCTACATGGGGATTATGGGTGGAATATTGTTTATAAATATACATAGTAACTTATTTACCCATTTCACATAAGAATATGCATATAATTATTTTCTACATGGGGATTATAGGTGGAATACTGTTTTTAAATATACATAGTAACCTATTTAACCCATTTCTCATATGAATATGCATATCATTATTTTTCTACATGGGGATTATGGGTGGAATATTGTTTATAAATGTACATAGGACGCTATTTAACCCATTTTTGATACAAGTATGCATATAATTATTTTTCTACATAGGGATTATTGGTGGAATACTGTTTTTAAATATACATAGTAACCTATTAAACCCATTTCTCATAAGAATATGCATATAACTATTTTTTTACATGGGGATTATGAATGGAATATTGTAGTTAAACATACATAGGAATATATTTAACCAATTTCTGATAAGAATATGCATATAAGTATTTTTCTACGTAGGGATGATGGGTGAAATATTGTTTATAAATATACATAGGGACCTATTTAGCCCATTTCTGATAGGACTATGCATATCATTATTTTTCTACATGGGGATTATGGGTTCAATATTGTTTATAAATATACATAGGACCTATTTAACCAATTTTCTATTAAGAATATGCATATAATTATTTTTCTACATGGGGATTATAGTTAGAATATTGTTTATAAATATATATAGGAACCTATTTATGCCATTGCTTACAAAAATACGCATATCATTATTTTTCTACATATGGATTATGGGTGGAATATTGTTTATCAATATACATTGTAACCTATTTAACCCATTTCTGTTAACAATATGCATATAATTATTTTTTTACATGGGGATTATGGATGGAATATTGTTTATAAATTTACATAGCAACATATTAAACCTATTTCTGATATGAATGTGCATCTAATCATATTGCTATATGTGGATTATGGGTTGAATATTGTTTATAAATATACATAGGAACGCGTTTAAGCCATTTCTGATAAGAATATGCATATAATTATTTTTCTACATGGGGATTATGGGTGGAATATTTTTGATACATTTACATAGGAACATATTAAACCTATTTCTGATATGAATATGCATAACATTATTTTTCTACATGGGGATTATGGGTGGAATATTGTTTATAAATATACATAGTAACCTATTTAACCCATTTCTCATAAGAATATGCATATAATTATTTTTCTACATGGGGATTATGGATGGAATATTGTTGTTAAACATACATAGGAATATATTTATCCCATTTATCCCATTTCTTATAAAAATAAACATATAATTATTTTTCTACATTTGGATTATGGGAGGAATATTGTTTATAAATATACATAGGAACCTAATTAAAGAATTTCTGATAAGAATATGCATATAATTTATTTCTACATGGGGATTATTGGTGGAATATTGTTTATATACATACATAGGACCCTATTTAACCAATTTGTGATAAGAATATGCATATAAGTATTTTTCTACATAGGGATTATGGGTGAAATATTGTTTATAAATATACATAGGAACCTAATTAGGAATATATTAAACCCATTTCTGATAAGAATATGAATATAATTATTTTTCTACATGTGGATTGTTTGTGGAATATTGTTTATAAATATACATAGGAACGTATTTAAGCCATTTCTGATAAGAATATGCATATAATTATATTTCTACATGGGGATTATGGGTGGAATATTGTTTATACATTTACATAGGAACATATTAAACCTATTTCTGATATGAATATGCATAACATTATTTTTCTACATGGGGATTATGGGTGGAATATTGTTTATAAATATACATAGTAACCTATTTAACCCATTTCTGATAAGTATATGCATATAATTATTTTTCAGTATGGGGATTATAGGTGGAATATTGTTTATAAATATACATAGGAACTGATTTAACCCATTTCTGGTAAGAACATGCATATAATTATTTTCTACATAGGGATTAATGGCGGAATACTGTTTTTAAATATACATAGTAACTTTTTAACCCATTTCTCACAAGAATATACATATAATTATTTTTCTACATGGGGATTATGGATGGAATATTGTTTCTTAAACATACATAGGAATATATTTATCCAATTTCTTATAAAAATACACATATAATTATTTTATTACATATGGATTATGGGTGGAATATTGTTTATAAATATACATAGGAACGTATTTAAGCCATTTCTGATAAGAATATGCATATAATTATTTTTCTACATGTGGATTATGGGTGGAATATTGTTTATACATTTACATAGGAACATATTAAACCTATTTCTGATATGAATATGCATAACATTATTTTTCTACATGGGGATTATGGGTGGAATATTGTTTATAAATATACATAGTAACTTATTTACCCATTTCACATAAGAATATCCATATAATTATTTTCTACATGGGGATTATAGGTGGAATACTGTTTTTAAATATACATAGTAACCTATTTAACCCATTTCTCATATGAATATGCATATCATTATTTTTCTACATGGGGATTATGGGTGGAATATTGTTTATAAATGTACATAGGACGCTATTTAACCCATTTTTGATACAAGTATGCATATAATTATTTTTCTACATAGGGATTATTGGTGGAATACTGTTTTTAAATATACATAGTAACCTATTAAACCCATTTCTCATAAGAATATGCATATAACTATTTTTTTACATGGGGATTATGAATGGAATATTGTAGTTAAACATACATAGGAATATATTTAACCAATTTCTGATAAGAATATGCATATAAGTATTTTTCTACGTAGGGATGATGGGTGAAATATTGTTTATAAATATACATAGGGACCTATTTAGCCCATTTCTGATAGGACTATGCATATCATTATTTTTCTACATGGGGATTATGGGTTCAATATTGTTTATAAATATACATAGGACCTATTTAACCAATTTTCTATTAAGAATATGCATATAATTATTTTTCTACATGGGGATTATAGTTAGAATATTGTTTATAAATATATATAGGAACCTATTTATGCCATTGCTTACAAAAATACGCATATCATTATTTTTCTACATATGGATTATGGGTGGAATATTGTTTATCAATATACATTGTAACCTATTTAACCCATTTCTGTTAACAATATGCATATAATTATTTTTTTACATGGGGATTATGGATGGAATATTGTTTATAAATTTACATAGCAACATATTAAACCTATTTCTGATATGAATGTGCATCTAATCATATTGCTATATGTGGATTATGGGTTGAATATTGTTTATAAATATACATAGGAACGCGTTTAAGCCATTTCTGATAAGAATATGCATATAATTATTTTTCTACATGGGGATTATGGGTGGAATATTTTTGATACATTTACATAGGAACATATTAAACCTATTTCTGATATGAATATGCATAACATTATTTTTCTACATGGGGATTATGGGTGGAATATTGTTTATAAATATACATAGTAACCTATTTAACCCATTTCTCATAAGAATATGCATATAATTATTTTTCTACATGGGGATTATGGATGGAATATTGTTGTTAAACATACATAGGAATATATTTATCCCATTTATCCCATTTCTTATAAAAATAAACATATAATTATTTTTCTACATTTGGATTATGGGAGGAATATTGTTTATAAATATACATAGGAACCTAATTAAAGAATTTCTGATAAGAATATGCATATAATTTATTTCTACATGGGGATTATTGGTGGAATATTGTTTATATACATACATAGGACCCTATTTAACCAATTTGTGATAAGAATATGCATATAAGTATTTTTCTACATAGGGATTATGGGTGAAATATTGTTTATAAATATACATAGGAACCTAATTAGGAATATATTAAACCCATTTCTGATAAGAACATGAATATAATTATTTTTCTACATGTGGATTGTTTGTGGAATATTGTTTATAAATATACATAGGAACGTATTTAAGCCATTTCTGATAAGAATATGCATATAATTATATTTCTACATGGGGATTATGGGTGGAATATTGTTTATACATTTACATAGGAACATATTAAACCTATTTCTGATATGAATATGCATAACATTATTTTTCTACATGGGGATTATGGGTGGAATATTGTTTATAAATATACATAGTAACCTATTTAACCCATTTCTGATAAGTATATGCATATAATTATTTTTCAGTATGGGGATTATAGGTGGAATATTGTTTATAAATATACATAGGAACTGATTTAACCCATTTCTGGTAAGAACATGCATATAATTATTTTCTACATAGGGATTAATGGCGGAATACTGTTTTTAAATATACATAGTAACTTTTTAACCCATTTCTCACAAGAATATACATATAATTATTTTTCTACATGGGGATTATGGATGGAATATTGTTTCTTAAACATACATAGGAATATATTTATCCAATTTCTTATAAAAATACACATATAATTATTTTATTACATATGGATTATGGGTGGAATATTGTTTATAAATATACATAGGAACGTATTTAAGCCATTTCTGATAAGAATATGCATATAATTATTTTTCTACATGTGGATTATGGGTGGAATATTGTTTATACATTTACATAGGAACATATTAAACCTATTTCTGATATGAATATGCATAACATTATTTTTCTACATGGGGATTATGGGTGGAATATTGTTTATAAATATACATAGTAACCTAATTAACCCATTTCTGATAAGAATATGCACACAATTATTTCTCTACATGGGGATTATGGGTGGAATAATGTTTGTAAATATACATAGTAACCTATTTAACCCATTTCTCATAAGAATATGCATATAATTATTTTTCTACATGGGGATTATGGATGGAATATTGTTTTTAAACATACATAGGAATATATTTATCCAATTTCTTATAAAAATACGCATATAATTATTTTTCTACATATCTATTATGGGTGGAATATTGTTTATAAATATACATAGGAACGTATTTAAGCCATTTCTGATAAGATTATGCATATCATTTTTTTTCTATATGGGGTTATGGGTGGAATATTGTTTATAAATATACATAGGAACCTAATTAAAGCATTTCTGATAAGAATATGCATATAATTTTTTTTCTACATGGGGATTATTGGTGGAATATTGTTTATATACATACATAGGACCCTATTTAACCAATTTCTGATAAGAATATGCATATAAGTATTTTTCTACACAGGGATTATGGGTGAAATATTGTTTATAAATATACATAGGAACCTAATTAAAGCATTTCTGATAAGAATATGCATATAATATTTTTTCTGCATGGGGATTATAGTGCGAAATTGTTTAAAAAATATACATAGGAACCTATTTAACCCATTTCTGATAAGAATATGCATATAATTATTTTTCTACATAGGGATTATGAATGGAATATTCATTCTAGTTAAACATAGGGATTATGAATGGAATATTCATTCTAGTTAAACATACAAAGGAATATATTTAACCCATTTCTGATAAGAATACGAGTATAATTATTTTTCTACATGGGGATTATGGGTGGAATATTGTTTATAAATATACATAGGCACATAGTTAACCCAATTTCTGATAAGAATATGTATATAAGTATTTTTCTAGGGATTATGGGTGAAATAGTGTTTATTAATTTACATAGGAACATATTAAACATATTTCTGTTATGAATATGCATAAAATTATTTTTCTACATGGGGATTATGGGTGGAATATTGTTTATAAATATACATAGGACGCTATTTAACCCATTTTTGATACAAATATGCATATAATTATTTTTCTACATAGGGATTATTGGTGGAATACTGTTTTTAAATATACATAGTAACCTATTAAACCCATTTCTCATAAGAATATGCATATAACTATTTTTTTACATGGGGATTATGAATGGAATATTGTAGTTAAACATACATAGGAATATATTTAACCAATTTCTGATAAGAATATGCATATAAGTATTTTTCTACGTAGGGATGATGGGTGAAATATTGTTTATAAATATACATAGGGACCTATTTAGCCCATTTCTGATAAGAATATGCATATCATTATTTTTCTACATGGGGATTATGGGTTCAATATTGTTTATAAATATACATAGGACCTATTTAACCAATTTTCTATTAAGAATATGCATATAATTATTTTTCTACATGGGGATTATGGGTGGAATATTGTTTATAAATATACATAGTAACCTATTTAACCCATTTCTGATAAGAATATGCACATAATTATTTCTCTACATGGGGATTATGGGTGGAATAATGTTTGTAAATATACATAGTAACCTATTTAACCCATTTCTCATAAGAATATGCATATAATTATTTTTCTACATGGGGATTATGGATGGAATATTGTTTTTAAACATACATAGGAATATATTTATCCAATTTCTTATAAAAATATGCATATAATTATTTTTCTACATATATATTATGGGTGGAATATTGTTTATAAATATACATAGGAACGTATTTAAGCCATTTCTGATAAGATTATGCATATAATTTTTTTCTATATGGGGTTATGGGTGGAATATTGTTTATAAATATACATAGTAACCTATTTAACCCATTTCTGATAAGTATATGCATATAATTATTTTTCAGTATGGGGATTATAGGTGGAATATTGTTTATAAATATACATAGGAACTGATTTAACCCATTTCTGGTAAGAACATGCATATAATTATTTTCTACATAGGGATTAATGGCGGAATACTGTTTTTAAATATACATAGTAACTTTTTAACCCATTTCTCACAAGAATATACATATAATTATTTTTCTACATGGGGATTATGGATGGAATATTGTTTCTTAAACATACATAGGAATATATTTATCCAATTTCTTATAAAAATACACATATAATTATTTTATTACATATGAATTATGGGTGGAATATTGTTTATAAATATACATAGGAACGTATTTAAGCCATTTCTGATAAGAATATGCATATAATTATTTTTCTACATGTGGATTATGGGTGGAATATTGTTTATACATTTACATAGGAACATATTAAACCTATTTCTGATATGAATATGCATAACATTATTTTTCTACATGGGGATTATGGGTGGAATATTGTTTATAAATATACATAGTAACTTATTTACCCATTTCACATAAGAATATGCATATAATTATTTTCTACATGGGGATTATAGGTGGAATACTGTTTTTAAATATACATAGTAACCTATTTAACCCATTTCTCATATGAATATGCATATCATTATTTTTCTACATGGGGATTATGGGTGGAATATTGTTTATAAATGTACATAGGACGCTATTTAACCCATTTTTGATACAAGTATGCATATAATTATTTTTCTACATAGGGATTATTGGTGGAATACTGTTTTTAAATATACATAGTAACCTATTAAACCCATTTCTCATAAGAATATGCATATAACTATTTTTTTACATGGGGATTATGAATGGAATATTGTAGTTAAACATACATAGGAATATATTTAACCAATTTCTGATAAGAATATGCATATAAGTATTTTTCTACGTAGGGATGATGGGTGAAATATTGTTTATAAATATACATAGGGACCTATTTAGCCCATTTCTGATAGGACTATGCATATCATTATTTTTCTACATGGGGATTATGGGTTCAATATTGTTTATAAATATACATAGGACCTATTTAACCAATTTTCTATTAAGAATATGCATATAATTATTTTTCTACATGGGGATTATAGTTAGAATATTGTTTATAAATATATATAGGAACCTATTTATGCCATTGCTTACAAAAATACGCATATCATTATTTTTCTACATATGGATTATGGGTGGAATATTGTTTATCAATATACATTGTAACCTATTTAACCCATTTCTGTTAACAATATGCATATAATTATTTTTTTACATGGGGATTATGGATGGAATATTGTTTATAAATTTACATAGCAACATATTAAACCTATTTCTGATATGAATGTGCATCTAATCATATTGCTATATGTGGATTATGGGTTGAATATTGTTTATAAATATACATAGGAACGCGTTTAAGCCATTTCTGATAAGAATATGCATATAATTATTTTTCTACATGGGGATTATGGGTGGAATATTTTTGATACATTTACATAGGAACATATTAAACCTATTTCTGATATGAATATGCATAACATTATTTTTCTACATGGGGATTATGGGTGGAATATTGTTTATAAATATACATAGTAACCTATTTAACCCATTTCTCATAAGAATATGCATATAATTATTTTTCTACATGGGGATTATGGATGGAATATTGTTGTTAAACATACATAGGAATATATTTATCCCATTTATCCCATTTCTTATAAAAATAAACATATAATTATTTTTCTACATTTGGATTATGGGAGGAATATTGTTTATAAATATACATAGGAACCTAATTAAAGAATTTCTGATAAGAATATGCATATAATTTATTTCTACATGGGGATTATTGGTGGAATATTGTTTATATACATACATAGGACCCTATTTAACCAATTTGTGATAAGAATATGCATATAAGTATTTTTCTACATAGGGATTATGGGTGAAATATTGTTTATAAATATACATAGGAACCTAATTAGGAATATATTAAACCCATTTCTGATAAGAATATGAATATAATTATTTTTCTACATGTGGATTGTTTGTGGAATATTGTTTATAAATATACATAGGAACGTATTTAAGCCATTTCTGATAAGAATATGCATATAATTATATTTCTACATGGGGATTATGGGTGGAATATTGTTTATACATTTACATAGGAACATATTAAACCTATTTCTGATATGAATATGCATAACATTATTTTTCTACATGGGGATTATGGGTGGAATATTGTTTATAAATATACATAGTAACCTATTTAACCCATTTCTGATAAGTATATGCATATAATTATTTTTCAGTATGGGGATTATAGGTGGAATATTGTTTATAAATATACATAGGAACTGATTTAACCCATTTCTGGTAAGAACATGCATATAATTATTTTCTACATAGGGATTAATGGCGGAATACTGTTTTTAAATATACATAGTAACTTTTTAACCCATTTCTCACAAGAATATACATATAATTATTTTTCTACATGGGGATTATGGATGGAATATTGTTTCTTAAACATACATAGGAATATATTTATCCAATTTCTTATAAAAATACACATATAATTATTTTATTACATATGGATTATGGGTGGAATATTGTTTATAAATATACATAGGAACGTATTTAAGCCATTTCTGATAAGAATATGCATATAATTATTTTTCTACATGTGGATTATGGGTGGAATATTGTTTATACATTTACATAGGAACATATTAAACCTATTTCTGATATGAATATGCATAACATTATTTTTCTACATGGGGATTATGGGTGGAATATTGTTTATAAATATACATAGTAACCTAATTAACCCATTTCTGATAAGAATATGCACACAATTATTTCTCTACATGGGGATTATGGGTGGAATAATGTTTGTAAATATACATAGTAACCTATTTAACCCATTTCTCATAAGAATATGCATATAATTATTTTTCTACATGGGGATTATGGATGGAATATTGTTTTTAAACATACATAGGAATATATTTATCCAATTTCTTATAAAAATACGCATATAATTATTTTTCTACATATCTATTATGGGTGGAATATTGTTTATAAATATACATAGGAACGTATTTAAGCCATTTCTGATAAGATTATGCATATCATTTTTTTTCTATATGGGGTTATGGGTGGAATATTGTTTATAAATATACATAGGAACCTAATTAAAGCATTTCTGATAAGAATATGCATATAATTTTTTTTCTACATGGGGATTATTGGTGGAATATTGTTTATATACATACATAGGACCCTATTTAACCAATTTCTGATAAGAATATGCATATAAGTATTTTTCTACACAGGGATTATGGGTGAAATATTGTTTATAAATATACATAGGAACCTAATTAAAGCATTTCTGATAAGAATATGCATATAATATTTTTTCTGCATGGGGATTATAGTGCGAAATTGTTTAAAAAATATACATAGGAACCTATTTAACCCATTTCTGATAAGAATATGCATATAATTATTTTTCTACATAGGGATTATGAATGGAATATTCATTCTAGTTAAACATAGGGATTATGAATGGAATATTCATTCTAGTTAAACATACAAAGGAATATATTTAACCCATTTCTGATAAGAATACGAGTATAATTATTTTTCTACATGGGGATTATGGGTGGAATATTGTTTATAAATATACATAGGCACATAGTTAACCCAATTTCTGATAAGAATATGTATATAAGTATTTTTCTAGGGATTATGGGTGAAATAGTGTTTATTAATTTACATAGGAACATATTAAACATATTTCTGTTATGAATATGCATAAAATTATTTTTCTACATGGGGATTATGGGTGGAATATTGTTTATAAATATACATAGGACGCTATTTAACCCATTTTTGATACAAATATGCATATAATTATTTTTCTACATAGGGATTATTGGTGGAATACTGTTTTTAAATATACATAGTAACCTATTAAACCCATTTCTCATAAGAATATGCATATAACTATTTTTTTACATGGGGATTATGAATGGAATATTGTAGTTAAACATACATAGGAATATATTTAACCAATTTCTGATAAGAATATGCATATAAGTATTTTTCTACGTAGGGATGATGGGTGAAATATTGTTTATAAATATACATAGGGACCTATTTAGCCCATTTCTGATAAGAATATGCATATCATTATTTTTCTACATGGGGATTATGGGTTCAATATTGTTTATAAATATACATAGGACCTATTTAACCAATTTTCTATTAAGAATATGCATATAATTATTTTTCTACATGGGGATTATGGGTGGAATATTGTTTATAAATATACATAGTAACCTATTTAACCCATTTCTGATAAGAATATGCACATAATTATTTCTCTACATGGGGATTATGGGTGGAATAATGTTTGTAAATATACATAGTAACCTATTTAACCCATTTCTCATAAGAATATGCATATAATTATTTTTCTACATGGGGATTATGGATGGAATATTGTTTTTAAACATACATAGGAATATATTTATCCAATTTCTTATAAAAATATGCATATAATTATTTTTCTACATATATATTATGGGTGGAATATTGTTTATAAATATACATAGGAACGTATTTAAGCCATTTCTGATAAGATTATGCATATAATTTTTTTTCTATATGGGGTTATGGGTGGAATATTGTTTATAAATATACATAGTAACCTATTTAACCCATTTCTGATAAGTATATGCATATAATTATTTTTCAGTATGGGGATTATAGGTGGAATATTGTTTATAAATATACATAGGAACTGATTTAACCCATTTCTGGTAAGAACATGCATATAATTATTTTCTACATAGGGATTAATGGCGGAATACTGTTTTTAAATATACATAGTAACTTTTTAACCCATTTCTCACAAGAATATACATATAATTATTTTTCTACATGGGGATTATGGATGGAATATTGTTTCTTAAACATACATAGGAATATATTTATCCAATTTCTTATAAAAATACACATATAATTATTTTATTACATATGGATTATGGGTGGAATATTGTTTATAAATATACATAGGAACGTATTTAAGCCATTTCTGATAAGAATATGCATATAATTATTTTTCTACATGTGGATTATGGGTGGAATATTGTTTATACATTTACATAGGAACATATTAAACCTATTTCTGATATGAATATGCATAACATTATTTTTCTACATGGGGATTATGGGTGGAATATTGTTTATAAATATACATAGTAACCTAATTAACCCATTTCTGATAAGAATATGCACACAATTATTTCTCTACATGGGGATTATGGGTGGAATAATGTTTGTAAATATACATAGTAACCTATTTAACCCATTTCTCATAAGAATATGCATATAATTATTTTTCTACATGGGGATTATGGATGGAATATTGTTTTTAAACATACATAGGAATATATTTATCCAATTTCTTATAAAAATACGCATATAATTATTTTTCTACATATCTATTATGGGTGGAATATTGTTTATAAATATACATAGGAACGTATTTAAGCCATTTCTGATAAGATTATGCATATCATTTTTTTTCTATATGGGGTTATGGGTGGAATATTGTTTATAAATATACATAGGAACCTAATTAAAGCATTTCTGATAAGAATATGCATATAATTTTTTTTCTACATGGGGATTATTGGTGGAATATTGTTTATATACATACATAGGACCCTATTTAACCAATTTCTGATAAGAATATGCATATAAGTATTTTTCTACACAGGGATTATGGGTGAAATATTGTTTATAAATATACATAGGAACCTAATTAAAGCATTTCTGATAAGAATATGCATATAATATATTTTTTCTGCATGGGGATTATAGTGGGAAATTGTTTAAAAAATATACATAGGAACCTATTTAACCCATTTCTGATAAGAATATGCATATAATTATTTTTCTACATAGGGATTATGAATGGAATATTCATTCTAGTTAAACATAGGGATTATGAATGGAATATTCATTCTAGTTAAACATACAAAGGAATATATTTAACCCATTTCTGATAAGAATACGAATATAATTATTTTTCTACATGGGGATTATGGGTGGAATATTGTTTATAAATATACATAGGCACATAGTTAACCCAATTTCTGATAAGAATATGTATATAAGTATTTTTCTAGGGATTATGGGTGAAATAGTGTTTATTAATTTACATAGGAACATATTAAACATATTTCTGTTATGAATATGCATAAAATTATTTTTCTACATGGGGATTATGGGTGGAATATTGTTTATAAATGTACATAGGACGCTATTTAACCCATTTTTGATACAAGTATGCATATAATTATTTTTCTACATAGGGATTATTGGTGGAATACTGTTTTTAAATATACATAGTAACCTATTAAACCCATTTCTCATAAGAATATGCATATAACTATTTTTTTACATGGGGATTATGAATGGAATATTGTAGTTAAACATACATAGGAATATATTTAACCAATTTCTGATAAGAATATGCATATAAGTATTTTTCTACGTAGGGATGATGGGTGAAATATTGTTTATAAATATACATAGGGACCTATTTAGCCCATTTCTGATAAGACTATGCATATCATTATTTTTCTACATGGGGATTATGGGTTCAATATTGTTTATAAATATACATAGGACCTATTTAACCAATTTTCTATTAAGAATATGCATATAATTATTTTTCTACATGGGGATTATAGTTAGAATATTGTTTATAAATATATATAGGAACCTATTTATGCCATTGCTTACAAAAATACGCATATCATTATTTTTCTACATATGGATTATGGGTGGAATATTGTTTATCAATATACATTGTAACCTATTTAACCCATTTCTGTTAACAATATGCATATAATTATTTTTTTACATGGGGATTATGGATGGAATATTGTTTATAAATTTACATAGCAACATATTAAACCTATTTCTGATATATGAATGTGCATCTAATCATATTGCTATATGTGGATTATGGGTTGAATATTGTTTATAAATATACATAGGAACGCGTTTAAGCCATTTCTGATAAGAATATGCATATAATTATTTTTCTACATGGGGATTATGGGTGGAATATTTTTGATACATTTACATAGGAACATATTAAACCTATTTCTGATATGAATATGCATAACATTATTTTTCTACATGGGGATTATGGGTGGAATATTGTTTATAAATATACATAGTAACCTATTTAACCCATTTCTCATAAGAATATGCATATAATTATTTTTCTACATGGGGATTATGGATGGAATATTGTTGTTAAACATACATAGGAATATATTTATCCCATTTATCCCATTTCTTATAAAAATAAACATATAATTATTTTTCTACATTTGGATTATGGGAGGAATATTGTTTATAAATATACATAGGAACCTAATTAAAGAATTTCTGATAAGAATATGCATATAATTTATTTCTACATGGGGATTATTGGTGGAATATTGTTTATATACATACATAGGACCCTATTTAACCAATTTGTGATAAGAATATGCATATAAGTATTTTTCTACATAGGGATTATGGGTGAAATATTGTTTATAAATATACATAGGAACCTAATTAGGAATATATTAAACCCATTTCTGATAAGAATATGAATATAATTATTTTTCTACATGTGGATTGTTTGTGGAATATTGTTTATAAATATACATAGGAACGTATTTAAGCCATTTCTGATAAGAATATGCATATAATTATATTTCTACATGGGGATTATGGGTGGAATATTGTTTATACATTTACATAGGAACATATTAAACCTATTTCTGATATGAATATGCATAACATTATTTTTCTACATGGGGATTATGGGTGGAATATTGTTTATAAATATACATAGTAACCTATTTAACCCATTTCTGATAAGTATATGCATATAATTATTTTTCAGTATGGGGATTATAGGTGGAATATTGTTTATAAATATACATAGGAACTGATTTAACCCATTTCTGGTAAGAACATGCATATAATTATTTTCTACATAGGGATTAATGGCGGAATACTGTTTTTAAATATACATAGTAACTTTTTAACCCATTTCTCACAAGAATATACATATAATTATTTTTCTACATGGGGATTATGGATGGAATATTGTTTCTTAAACATACATAGGAATATATTTATCCAATTTCTTATAAAAATACACATATAATTATTTTATTACATATGGATTATGGGTGGAATATTGTTTATAAATATACATAGGAACGTATTTAAGCCATTTCTGATAAGAATATGCATATAATTATTTTTCTACATGTGGATTATGGGTGGAATATTGTTTATACATTTACATAGGAACATATTAAACCTATTTCTGATATGAATATGCATAACATTATTTTTCTACATGGGGATTATGGGTGGAATATTGTTTATAAATATACATAGTAACCTAATTAACCCATTTCTGATAAGAATATGCACACAATTATTTCTCTACATGGGGATTATGGGTGGAATAATGTTTGTAAATATACATAGTAACCTATTTAACCCATTTCTCATAAGAATATGCATATAATTATTTTTCTACATGGGGATTATGGATGGAATATTGTTTTTAAACATACATAGGAATATATTTATCCAATTTCTTATAAAAATACGCATATAATTATTTTTCTACATATCTATTATGGGTGGAATATTGTTTATAAATATACATAGGAACGTATTTAAGCCATTTCTGATAAGATTATGCATATCATTTTTTTTCTATATGGGGTTATGGGTGGAATATTGTTTATAAATATACATAGGAACCTAATTAAAGCATTTCTGATAAGAATATGCATATAATTTTTTTTCTACATGGGGATTATTGGTGGAATATTGTTTATATACATACATAGGACCCTATTTAACCAATTTCTGATAAGAATATGCATATAAGTATTTTTCTACACAGGGATTATGGGTGAAATATTGTTTATAAATATACATAGGAACCTAATTAAAGCATTTCTGATAAGAATATGCATATAATATTTTTTCTGCATGGGGATTATAGTGCGAAATTGTTTAAAAAATATACATAGGAACCTATTTAACCCATTTCTGATAAGAATATGCATATAATTATTTTTCTACATAGGGATTATGAATGGAATATTCATTCTAGTTAAACATAGGGATTATGAATGGAATATTCATTCTAGTTAAACATACAAAGGAATATATTTAACCCATTTCTGATAAGAATACGAGTATAATTATTTTTCTACATGGGGATTATGGGTGGAATATTGTTTATAAATATACATAGGCACATAGTTAACCCAATTTCTGATAAGAATATGTATATAAGTATTTTTCTAGGGATTATGGGTGAAATAGTGTTTATTAATTTACATAGGAACATATTAAACATATTTCTGTTATGAATATGCATAAAATTATTTTTCTACATGGGGATTATGGGTGGAATATTGTTTATAAATATACATAGGACGCTATTTAACCCATTTTTGATACAAATATGCATATAATTATTTTTCTACATAGGGATTATTGGTGGAATACTGTTTTTAAATATACATAGTAACCTATTAAACCCATTTCTCATAAGAATATGCATATAACTATTTTTTTACATGGGGATTATGAATGGAATATTGTAGTTAAACATACATAGGAATATATTTAACCAATTTCTGATAAGAATATGCATATAAGTATTTTTCTACGTAGGGATGATGGGTGAAATATTGTTTATAAATATACATAGGGACCTATTTAGCCCATTTCTGATAAGAATATGCATATCATTATTTTTCTACATGGGGATTATGGGTTCAATATTGTTTATAAATATACATAGGACCTATTTAACCAATTTTCTATTAAGAATATGCATATAATTATTTTTCTACATGGGGATTATGGGTGGAATATTGTTTATAAATATACATAGTAACCTATTTAACCCATTTCTGATAAGAATATGCACATAATTATTTCTCTACATGGGGATTATGGGTGGAATAATGTTTGTAAATATACATAGTAACCTATTTAACCCATTTCTCATAAGAATATGCATATAATTATTTTTCTACATGGGGATTATGGATGGAATATTGTTTTTAAACATACATAGGAATATATTTATCCAATTTCTTATAAAAATATGCATATAATTATTTTTCTACATATATATTATGGGTGGAATATTGTTTATAAATATACATAGGAACGTATTTAAGCCATTTCTGATAAGATTATGCATATAATTTTTTTTCTATATGGGGTTATGGGTGGAATATTGTTTATAAATATACATAGTAACCTATTTAACCCATTTCTGATAAGTATATGCATATAATTATTTTTCAGTATGGGGATTATAGGTGGAATATTGTTTATAAATATACATAGGAACTGATTTAACCCATTTCTGGTAAGAACATGCATATAATTATTTTCTACATAGGGATTAATGGCGGAATACTGTTTTTAAATATACATAGTAACTTTTTAACCCATTTCTCACAAGAATATACATATAATTATTTTTCTACATGGGGATTATGGATGGAATATTGTTTCTTAAACATACATAGGAATATATTTATCCAATTTCTTATAAAAATACACATATAATTATTTTATTACATATGGATTATGGGTGGAATATTGTTTATAAATATACATAGGAACGTATTTAAGCCATTTCTGATAAGAATATGCATATAATTATTTTTCTACATGTGGATTATGGGTGGAATATTGTTTATACATTTACATAGGAACATATTAAACCTATTTCTGATATGAATATGCATAACATTATTTTTCTACATGGGGATTATGGGTGGAATATTGTTTATAAATATACATAGTAACCTAATTAACCCATTTCTGATAAGAATATGCACACAATTATTTCTCTACATGGGGATTATGGGTGGAATAATGTTTGTAAATATACATAGTAACCTATTTAACCCATTTCTCATAAGAATATGCATATAATTATTTTTCTACATGGGGATTATGGATGGAATATTGTTTTTAAACATACATAGGAATATATTTATCCAATTTCTTATAAAAATACGCATATAATTATTTTTCTACATATCTATTATGGGTGGAATATTGTTTATAAATATACATAGGAACGTATTTAAGCCATTTCTGATAAGATTATGCATATCATTTTTTTTCTATATGGGGTTATGGGTGGAATATTGTTTATAAATATACATAGGAACCTAATTAAAGCATTTCTGATAAGAATATGCATATAATTTTTTTTCTACATGGGGATTATTGGTGGAATATTGTTTATATACATACATAGGACCCTATTTAACCAATTTCTGATAAGAATATGCATATAAGTATTTTTCTACACAGGGATTATGGGTGAAATATTGTTTATAAATATACATAGGAACCTAATTAAAGCATTTCTGATAAGAATATGCATATAATATATTTTTTCTGCATGGGGATTATAGTGGGAAATTGTTTAAAAAATATACATAGGAACCTATTTAACCCATTTCTGATAAGAATATGCATATAATTATTTTTCTACATAGGGATTATGAATGGAATATTCATTCTAGTTAAACATAGGGATTATGAATGGAATATTCATTCTAGTTAAACATACAAAGGAATATATTTAACCCATTTCTGATAAGAATACGAATATAATTATTTTTCTACATGGGGATTATGGGTGGAATATTGTTTATAAATATACATAGGCACATAGTTAACCCAATTTCTGATAAGAATATGTATATAAGTATTTTTCTAGGGATTATGGGTGAAATAGTGTTTATTAATTTACATAGGAACATATTAAACATATTTCTGTTATGAATATGCATAAAATTATTTTTCTACATGGGGATTATGGGTGGAATATTGTTTATAAATGTACATAGGACGCTATTTAACCCATTTTTGATACAAGTATGCATATAATTATTTTTCTACATAGGGATTATTGGTGGAATACTGTTTTTAAATATACATAGTAACCTATTAAACCCATTTCTCATAAGAATATGCATATAACTATTTTTTTACATGGGGATTATGAATGGAATATTGTAGTTAAACATACATAGGAATATATTTAACCAATTTCTGATAAGAATATGCATATAAGTATTTTTCTACGTAGGGATGATGGGTGAAATATTGTTTATAAATATACATAGGGACCTATTTAGCCCATTTCTGATAAGACTATGCATATCATTATTTTTCTACATGGGGATTATGGGTTCAATATTGTTTATAAATATACATAGGACCTATTTAACCAATTTTCTATTAAGAATATGCATATAATTATTTTTCTACATGGGGATTATAGTTAGAATATTGTTTATAAATATATATAGGAACCTATTTATGCCATTGCTTACAAAAATACGCATATCATTATTTTTCTACATATGGATTATGGGTGGAATATTGTTTATCAATATACATTGTAACCTATTTAACCCATTTCTGTTAACAATATGCATATAATTATTTTTTTACATGGGGATTATGGATGGAATATTGTTTATAAATTTACATAGCAACATATTAAACCTATTTCTGATATATGAATGTGCATCTAATCATATTGCTATATGTGGATTATGGGTTGAATATTGTTTATAAATATACATAGGAACGCGTTTAAGCCATTTCTGATAAGAATATGCATATAATTATTTTTCTACATGGGGATTATGGGTGGAATATTTTTGATACATTTACATAGGAACATATTAAACCTATTTCTGATATGAATATGCATAACATTATTTTTCTACATGGGGATTATGGGTGGAATATTGTTTATAAATATACATAGTAACCTATTTAACCCATTTCTCATAAGAATATGCATATAATTATTTTTCTACATGGGGATTATGGATGGAATATTGTTGTTAAACATACATAGGAATATATTTATCCCATTTATCCCATTTCTTATAAAAATAAACATATAATTATTTTTCTACATTTGGATTATGGGAGGAATATTGTTTATAAATATACATAGGAACCTAATTAAAGAATTTCTGATAAGAATATGCATATAATTTATTTCTACATGGGGATTATTGGTGGAATATTGTTTATATACATACATAGGACCCTATTTAACCAATTTGTGATAAGAATATGCATATAAGTATTTTTCTACATAGGGATTATGGGTGAAATATTGTTTATAAATATACATAGGAACCTAATTAGGAATATATTAAACCCATTTCTGATAAGAATATGAATATAATTATTTTTCTACATGTGGATTGTTTGTGGAATATTGTTTATAAATATACATAGGAACGTATTTAAGCCATTTCTGATAAGAATATGCATATAATTATATTTCTACATGGGGATTATGGGTGGAATATTGTTTATACATTTACATAGGAACATATTAAACCTATTTCTGATATGAATATGCATAACATTATTTTTCTACATGGGGATTATGGGTGGAATATTGTTTATAAATATACATAGTAACCTATTTAACCCATTTCTGATAAGTATATGCATATAATTATTTTTCAGTATGGGGATTATAGGTGGAATATTGTTTATAAATATACATAGGAACTGATTTAACCCATTTCTGGTAAGAACATGCATATAATTATTTTCTACATAGGGATTAATGGCGGAATACTGTTTTTAAATATACATAGTAACTTTTTAACCCATTTCTCACAAGAATATACATATAATTATTTTTCTACATGGGGATTATGGATGGAATATTGTTTCTTAAACATACATAGGAATATATTTATCCAATTTCTTATAAAAATACACATATAATTATTTTATTACATATGGATTATGGGTGGAATATTGTTTATAAATATACATAGGAACGTATTTAAGCCATTTCTGATAAGAATATGCATATAATTATTTTTCTACATGTGGATTATGGGTGGAATATTGTTTATACATTTACATAGGAACATATTAAACCTATTTCTGATATGAATATGCATAACATTATTTTTCTACATGGGAATTATGGGTGGAATATTGTTTATAAATATACATAGTAACCTAATTAACCCATTTCTGATAAGAATATGCACATAATTATTTCTCTACATGGGGATTATGGGTGGAATAATGTTTGTAAATATACATAGTAACCTATTTAACCCATTTCTCATAAGAATATGCATATAATTATTTTTCTACATGGGGATTATGGATGGAATATTGTTTTTAAACATACATAGGAATATATTTATCCAATTTCTTATAAAAATATGCATATAATTATTTTTCTACATATATATTATGGGTGGAATATTGTTTATAAATATACATAGGAACGTATTTAAGCCATTTCTGATAAGATTATGCATATAATTTTTTTTCTATATGGGGTTATGGGTGGAATATTGTTTATGAATATATACATAGGAACCTAATTAAAGCATTTCTGATAAGAATATGCATATAATTTTTTTTTCTACATGGGGATTATTGGTGGAATATTGTTTATATACATACATAGGACCCTATTTAACCAGTTTCTGATAAGAATATGCATATAAGTATTTTTCTACACAGGGATTATGGGTGAAATATTGTTTATAAATATACATAGGAACCTAATTAAAGCATTTCTGATAAGAATATGCATATAATATTTTTTCTGCATGGGGATTATAGTGGGAAATTGTTTAAAAAATATACATAGGAACCTATTTAACCCATTTCTGATAAGAATATGCATATAATTATTTTTCTACATAGGGATTATGAATGGAATATTCATTCTAGTTAAACATAGGGATTATGAATGGAATATTCATTCTAGTTAAACATACAAAGGAATATATTTAACCCATTTCTGATAAGAATACGAGTATAATTATTTTTCTACATGGGGATTATGGGTGGAATATTGTTTATAAATATACATAGGCACATAGTTAACCCAATTTCTGATAAGAATATGTATATAAGTATTTTTCTAGGGATTATGGGTGAAATAGTGTTTATTAATTTACATAGGAACATATTAAACATATTTCTGTTATGAATATGCATAAAATTATTTTTCTACATGGGGATTATGGGTGGAATATTGTTTATAAATATACATAGGACGCTATTTAACCCATTTTTGATACAAATATGCATATAATTATTTTTCTACATAGGGATTATTGGTGGAATACTGTTTTTAAATATACATAGTAACCTATTAAACCCATTTCTCATAAGAATATGCATATAACTATTTTTTTACATGGGGATTATGAATGGAATATTGTAGTTAAATATACATAGGAATATATTTAACCAATTTCTGATAAGAATATGCATATAAGTATTTTTCTACGTAGGGATGATGGGTGAAATATTGTTTATAAATATACATAGGACCTATTTAACCAATTTTCTATTAAGAATATGCATATAATTATTTTTCTACATGGGGATTATAGTTAGAATATTGTTTATAAATATATATAGGAACCTATTTATGCCATTGCTTACAAAAATACGCATATCATTATTTTTCTACATATGGATTATGGGTGGAATATTGTTTATCAATATACATTGTAACCTATTTAACCCATTTCTGTTAACAATATGCATATAATTATTTTTTTACATGGGGATTATGGATGGAATATTGTTTATAAATATACATAGTAACCTATTTAACCCATTTCTGATAAGAATATGCACATAATTATTTCTCTACATGGGGATTATGGGTGGAATAATGTTTGTAAATATACATAGTAACCTATTTAACCCATTTCTCATAAGAATATGCATATAATTATTTTTCTACATGGGGATTATGGATGGAATATTGTTTTTAAACATACATAGGAATATATTTATCCAATTTCTTATAAAAATATGCATATAATTATTTTTCTACATATATATTATGGGTGGAATATTGTTTATAAATATACATAGGAACGTATTTAAGCCATTTCTGATAAGATTATGCATATAATTTTTTTTCTATATGGGGTTATGGGTGGAATATTGTTTATAAATATACATAGTAACCTATTTAACCCATTTCTGATAAGTATATGCATATAATTATTTTTCAGTATGGGGATTATAGGTGGAATATTGTTTATAAATATACATAGGAACTGATTTAACCCATTTCTGGTAAGAACATGCATATAATTATTTTCTACATAGGGATTAATGGCGGAATACTGTTTTTAAATATACATAGTAACTTTTTAACCCATTTCTCACAAGAATATACATATAATTATTTTTCTACATGGGGATTATGGATGGAATATTGTTTCTTAAACATACATAGGAATATATTTATCCAATTTCTTATAAAAATACACATATAATTATTTTATTACATATGGATTATGGGTGGAATATTGTTTATAAATATACATAGGAACGTATTTAAGCCATTTCTGATAAGAATATGCATATAATTATTTTTCTACATGTGGATTATGGGTGGAATATTGTTTATACATTTACATAGGAACATATTAAACCTATTTCTGATATGAATATGCATAACATTATTTTTCTACATGGGGATTATGGGTGGAATATTGTTTATAAATATACATAGTAACTTATTTACCCATTTCACATAAGAATATGCATATAATTATTTTCTACATGGGGATTATAGGTGGAATACTGTTTTTAAATATACATAGTAACCTATTTAACCCATTTCTCATATGAATATGCATATCATTATTTTTCTACATGGGGATTATGGGTGGAATATTGTTTATAAATGTACATAGGACGCTATTTAACCCATTTTTGATACAAGTATGCATATAATTATTTTTCTACATAGGGATTATTGGTGGAATACTGTTTTTAAATATACATAGTAACCTATTAAACCCATTTCTCATAAGAATATGCATATAACTATTTTTTTACATGGGGATTATGAATGGAATATTGTAGTTAAACATACATAGGAATATATTTAACCAATTTCTGATAAGAATATGCATATAAGTATTTTTCTACGTAGGGATGATGGGTGAAATATTGTTTATAAATATACATAGGGACCTATTTAGCCCATTTCTGATAGGACTATGCATATCATTATTTTTCTACATGGGGATTATGGGTTCAATATTGTTTATAAATATACATAGGACCTATTTAACCAATTTTCTATTAAGAATATGCATATAATTATTTTTCTACATGGGGATTATAGTTAGAATATTGTTTATAAATATATATAGGAACCTATTTATGCCATTGCTTACAAAAATACGCATATCATTATTTTTCTACATATGGATTATGGGTGGAATATTGTTTATCAATATACATTGTAACCTATTTAACCCATTTCTGTTAACAATATGCATATAATTATTTTTTTACATGGGGATTATGGATGGAATATTGTTTATAAATTTACATAGCAACATATTAAACCTATTTCTGATATGAATGTGCATCTAATCATATTGCTATATGTGGATTATGGGTTGAATATTGTTTATAAATATACATAGGAACGCGTTTAAGCCATTTCTGATAAGAATATGCATATAATTATTTTTCTACATGGGGATTATGGGTGGAATATTTTTGATACATTTACATAGGAACATATTAAACCTATTTCTGATATGAATATGCATAACATTATTTTTCTACATGGGGATTATGGGTGGAATATTGTTTATAAATATACATAGTAACCTATTTAACCCATTTCTCATAAGAATATGCATATAATTATTTTTCTACATGGGGATTATGGATGGAATATTGTTGTTAAACATACATAGGAATATATTTATCCCATTTATCCCATTTCTTATAAAAATAAACATATAATTATTTTTCTACATTTGGATTATGGGAGGAATATTGTTTATAAATATACATAGGAACCTAATTAAAGAATTTCTGATAAGAATATGCATATAATTTATTTCTACATGGGGATTATTGGTGGAATATTGTTTATATACATACATAGGACCCTATTTAACCAATTTGTGATAAGAATATGCATATAAGTATTTTTCTACATAGGGATTATGGGTGAAATATTGTTTATAAATATACATAGGAACCTAATTAGGAATATATTAAACCCATTTCTGATAAGAACATGAATATAATTATTTTTCTACATGTGGATTGTTTGTGGAATATTGTTTATAAATATACATAGGAACGTATTTAAGCCATTTCTGATAAGAATATGCATATAATTATATTTCTACATGGGGATTATGGGTGGAATATTGTTTATACATTTACATAGGAACATATTAAACCTATTTCTGATATGAATATGCATAACATTATTTTTCTACATGGGGATTATGGGTGGAATATTGTTTATAAATATACATAGTAACCTATTTAACCCATTTCTGATAAGTATATGCATATAATTATTTTTCAGTATGGGGATTATAGGTGGAATATTGTTTATAAATATACATAGGAACTGATTTAACCCATTTCTGGTAAGAACATGCATATAATTATTTTCTACATAGGGATTAATGGCGGAATACTGTTTTTAAATATACATAGTAACTTTTTAACCCATTTCTCACAAGAATATACATATAATTATTTTTCTACATGGGGATTATGGATGGAATATTGTTTCTTAAACATACATAGGAATATATTTATCCAATTTCTTATAAAAATACACATATAATTATTTTATTACATATGGATTATGGGTGGAATATTGTTTATAAATATACATAGGAACGTATTTAAGCCATTTCTGATAAGAATATGCATATAATTATTTTTCTACATGTGGATTATGGGTGGAATATTGTTTATACATTTACATAGGAACATATTAAACCTATTTCTGATATGAATATGCATAACATTATTTTTCTACATGGGGATTATGGGTGGAATATTGTTTATAAATATACATAGTAACCTAATTAACCCATTTCTGATAAGAATATGCACACAATTATTTCTCTACATGGGGATTATGGGTGGAATAATGTTTGTAAATATACATAGTAACCTATTTAACCCATTTCTCATAAGAATATGCATATAATTATTTTTCTACATGGGGATTATGGATGGAATATTGTTTTTAAACATACATAGGAATATATTTATCCAATTTCTTATAAAAATACGCATATAATTATTTTTCTACATATCTATTATGGGTGGAATATTGTTTATAAATATACATAGGAACGTATTTAAGCCATTTCTGATAAGATTATGCATATCATTTTTTTTCTATATGGGGTTATGGGTGGAATATTGTTTATAAATATACATAGGAACCTAATTAAAGCATTTCTGATAAGAATATGCATATAATTTTTTTTCTACATGGGGATTATTGGTGGAATATTGTTTATATACATACATAGGACCCTATTTAACCAATTTCTGATAAGAATATGCATATAAGTATTTTTCTACACAGGGATTATGGGTGAAATATTGTTTATAAATATACATAGGAACCTAATTAAAGCATTTCTGATAAGAATATGCATATAATATTTTTTCTGCATGGGGATTATAGTGCGAAATTGTTTAAAAAATATACATAGGAACCTATTTAACCCATTTCTGATAAGAATATGCATATAATTATTTTTCTACATAGGGATTATGAATGGAATATTCATTCTAGTTAAACATAGGGATTATGAATGGAATATTCATTCTAGTTAAACATACAAAGGAATATATTTAACCCATTTCTGATAAGAATACGAGTATAATTATTTTTCTACATGGGGATTATGGGTGGAATATTGTTTATAAATATACATAGGCACATAGTTAACCCAATTTCTGATAAGAATATGTATATAAGTATTTTTCTAGGGATTATGGGTGAAATAGTGTTTATTAATTTACATAGGAACATATTAAACATATTTCTGTTATGAATATGCATAAAATTATTTTTCTACATGGGGATTATGGGTGGAATATTGTTTATAAATATACATAGGACGCTATTTAACCCATTTTTGATACAAATATGCATATAATTATTTTTCTACATAGGGATTATTGGTGGAATACTGTTTTTAAATATACATAGTAACCTATTAAACCCATTTCTCATAAGAATATGCATATAACTATTTTTTTACATGGGGATTATGAATGGAATATTGTAGTTAAACATACATAGGAATATATTTAACCAATTTCTGATAAGAATATGCATATAAGTATTTTTCTACGTAGGGATGATGGGTGAAATATTGTTTATAAATATACATAGGGACCTATTTAGCCCATTTCTGATAAGAATATGCATATCATTATTTTTCTACATGGGGATTATGGGTTCAATATTGTTTATAAATATACATAGGACCTATTTAACCAATTTTCTATTAAGAATATGCATATAATTATTTTTCTACATGGGGATTATGGGTGGAATATTGTTTATAAATATACATAGTAACCTATTTAACCCATTTCTGATAAGAATATGCACATAATTATTTCTCTACATGGGGATTATGGGTGGAATAATGTTTGTAAATATACATAGTAACCTATTTAACCCATTTCTCATAAGAATATGCATATAATTATTTTTCTACATGGGGATTATGGATGGAATATTGTTTTTAAACATACATAGGAATATATTTATCCAATTTCTTATAAAAATATGCATATAATTATTTTTCTACATATATATTATGGGTGGAATATTGTTTATAAATATACATAGGAACGTATTTAAGCCATTTCTGATAAGATTATGCATATAATTTTTTTTCTATATGGGGTTATGGGTGGAATATTGTTTATAAATATACATAGTAACCTATTTAACCCATTTCTGATAAGTATATGCATATAATTATTTTTCAGTATGGGGATTATAGGTGGAATATTGTTTATAAATATACATAGGAACTGATTTAACCCATTTCTGGTAAGAACATGCATATAATTATTTTCTACATAGGGATTAATGGCGGAATACTGTTTTTAAATATACATAGTAACTTTTTAACCCATTTCTCACAAGAATATACATATAATTATTTTTCTACATGGGGATTATGGATGGAATATTGTTTCTTAAACATACATAGGAATATATTTATCCAATTTCTTATAAAAATACACATATAATTATTTTATTACATATGGATTATGGGTGGAATATTGTTTATAAATATACATAGGAACGTATTTAAGCCATTTCTGATAAGAATATGCATATAATTATTTTTCTACATGTGGATTATGGGTGGAATATTGTTTATACATTTACATAGGAACATATTAAACCTATTTCTGATATGAATATGCATAACATTATTTTTCTACATGGGGATTATGGGTGGAATATTGTTTATAAATATACATAGTAACTTATTTACCCATTTCACATAAGAATATGCATATAATTATTTTCTACATGGGGATTATAGGTGGAATACTGTTTTTAAATATACATAGTAACCTATTTAACCCATTTCTCATATGAATATGCATATCATTATTTTTCTACATGGGGATTATGGGTGGAATATTGTTTATAAATGTACATAGGACGCTATTTAACCCATTTTTGATACAAGTATGCATATAATTATTTTTCTACATAGGGATTATTGGTGGAATACTGTTTTTAAATATACATAGTAACCTATTAAACCCATTTCTCATAAGAATATGCATATAACTATTTTTTTACATGGGGATTATGAATGGAATATTGTAGTTAAACATACATAGGAATATATTTAACCAATTTCTGATAAGAATATGCATATAAGTATTTTTCTACGTAGGGATGATGGGTGAAATATTGTTTATAAATATACATAGGGACCTATTTAGCCCATTTCTGATAGGACTATGCATATCATTATTTTTCTACATGGGGATTATGGGTTCAATATTGTTTATAAATATACATAGGACCTATTTAACCAATTTTCTATTAAGAATATGCATATAATTATTTTTCTACATGGGGATTATAGTTAGAATATTGTTTATAAATATATATAGGAACCTATTTATGCCATTGCTTACAAAAATACGCATATCATTATTTTTCTACATATGGATTATGGGTGGAATATTGTTTATCAATATACATTGTAACCTATTTAACCCATTTCTGTTAACAATATGCATATAATTATTTTTTTACATGGGGATTATGGATGGAATATTGTTTATAAATTTACATAGCAACATATTAAACCTATTTCTGATATGAATGTGCATCTAATCATATTGCTATATGTGGATTATGGGTTGAATATTGTTTATAAATATACATAGGAACGCGTTTAAGCCATTTCTGATAAGAATATGCATATAATTATTTTTCTACATGGGGATTATGGGTGGAATATTTTTGATACATTTACATAGGAACATATTAAACCTATTTCTGATATGAATATGCATAACATTATTTTTCTACATGGGGATTATGGGTGGAATATTGTTTATAAATATACATAGTAACCTATTTAACCCATTTCTCATAAGAATATGCATATAATTATTTTTCTACATGGGGATTATGGATGGAATATTGTTGTTAAACATACATAGGAATATATTTATCCCATTTATCCCATTTCTTATAAAAATAAACATATAATTATTTTTCTACATTTGGATTATGGGAGGAATATTGTTTATAAATATACATAGGAACCTAATTAAAGAATTTCTGATAAGAATATGCATATAATTTATTTCTACATGGGGATTATTGGTGGAATATTGTTTATATACATACATAGGACCCTATTTAACCAATTTGTGATAAGAATATGCATATAAGTATTTTTCTACATAGGGATTATGGGTGAAATATTGTTTATAAATATACATAGGAACCTAATTAGGAATATATTAAACCCATTTCTGATAAGAACATGAATATAATTATTTTTCTACATGTGGATTGTTTGTGGAATATTGTTTATAAATATACATAGGAACGTATTTAAGCCATTTCTGATAAGAATATGCATATAATTATATTTCTACATGGGGATTATGGGTGGAATATTGTTTATACATTTACATAGGAACATATTAAACCTATTTCTGATATGAATATGCATAACATTATTTTTCTACATGGGGATTATGGGTGGAATATTGTTTATAAATATACATAGTAACCTATTTAACCCATTTCTGATAAGTATATGCATATAATTATTTTTCAGTATGGGGATTATAGGTGGAATATTGTTTATAAATATACATAGGAACTGATTTAACCCATTTCTGGTAAGAACATGCATATAATTATTTTCTACATAGGGATTAATGGCGGAATACTGTTTTTAAATATACATAGTAACTTTTTAACCCATTTCTCACAAGAATATACATATAATTATTTTTCTACATGGGGATTATGGATGGAATATTGTTTCTTAAACATACATAGGAATATATTTATCCAATTTCTTATAAAAATACACATATAATTATTTTATTACATATGGATTATGGGTGGAATATTGTTTATAAATATACATAGGAACGTATTTAAGCCATTTCTGATAAGAATATGCATATAATTATTTTTCTACATGTGGATTATGGGTGGAATATTGTTTATACATTTACATAGGAACATATTAAACCTATTTCTGATATGAATATGCATAACATTATTTTTCTACATGGGGATTATGGGTGGAATATTGTTTATAAATATACATAGTAACCTAATTAACCCATTTCTGATAAGAATATGCACACAATTATTTCTCTACATGGGGATTATGGGTGGAATAATGTTTGTAAATATACATAGTAACCTATTTAACCCATTTCTCATAAGAATATGCATATAATTATTTTTCTACATGGGGATTATGGATGGAATATTGTTTTTAAACATACATAGGAATATATTTATCCAATTTCTTATAAAAATACGCATATAATTATTTTTCTACATATCTATTATGGGTGGAATATTGTTTATAAATATACATAGGAACGTATTTAAGCCATTTCTGATAAGATTATGCATATCATTTTTTTTCTATATGGGGTTATGGGTGGAATATTGTTTATAAATATACATAGGAACCTAATTAAAGCATTTCTGATAAGAATATGCATATAATTTTTTTTCTACATGGGGATTATTGGTGGAATATTGTTTATATACATACATAGGACCCTATTTAACCAATTTCTGATAAGAATATGCATATAAGTATTTTTCTACACAGGGATTATGGGTGAAATATTGTTTATAAATATACATAGGAACCTAATTAAAGCATTTCTGATAAGAATATGCATATAATATTTTTTCTGCATGGGGATTATAGTGCGAAATTGTTTAAAAAATATACATAGGAACCTATTTAACCCATTTCTGATAAGAATATGCATATAATTATTTTTCTACATAGGGATTATGAATGGAATATTCATTCTAGTTAAACATAGGGATTATGAATGGAATATTCATTCTAGTTAAACATACAAAGGAATATATTTAACCCATTTCTGATAAGAATACGAGTATAATTATTTTTCTACATGGGGATTATGGGTGGAATATTGTTTATAAATATACATAGGCACATAGTTAACCCAATTTCTGATAAGAATATGTATATAAGTATTTTTCTAGGGATTATGGGTGAAATAGTGTTTATTAATTTACATAGGAACATATTAAACATATTTCTGTTATGAATATGCATAAAATTATTTTTCTACATGGGGATTATGGGTGGAATATTGTTTATAAATATACATAGGACGCTATTTAACCCATTTTTGATACAAATATGCATATAATTATTTTTCTACATAGGGATTATTGGTGGAATACTGTTTTTAAATATACATAGTAACCTATTAAACCCATTTCTCATAAGAATATGCATATAACTATTTTTTTACATGGGGATTATGAATGGAATATTGTAGTTAAACATACATAGGAATATATTTAACCAATTTCTGATAAGAATATGCATATAAGTATTTTTCTACGTAGGGATGATGGGTGAAATATTGTTTATAAATATACATAGGGACCTATTTAGCCCATTTCTGATAAGAATATGCATATCATTATTTTTCTACATGGGGATTATGGGTTCAATATTGTTTATAAATATACATAGGACCTATTTAACCAATTTTCTATTAAGAATATGCATGTAATTATTTTTCTACATGGGGATTATGG
This sequence comes from Aquarana catesbeiana, assembly GCF_042186555.1. Lineage (NCBI taxonomy): Eukaryota > Metazoa > Chordata > Amphibia > Anura > Ranidae > Aquarana > Aquarana catesbeiana. The sequence goes on along the minus strand of NC_133325.1, from coordinate 532,826,536 downwards.
GTGGAATATTGTTTATAAATATACATAGTAACCTATTTAACCCATTTCTGATAAGAATATGCACATAATTATTTCTCTACATGGGGATTATGGGTGGAATAATGTTTGTAAATATACATAGTAACCTATTTAACCCATTTCTCATAAGAATATGCATATAATTATTTTTCTACATGGGGATTATGGATGGAATATTGTTTTTAAACATACATAGGAATATATTTATCCAATTTCTTATAAAAATATGCATATAATTATTTTTCTACATATATATTATGGGTGGAATATTGTTTATAAATATACATAGGAACGTATTTAAGCCATTTCTGATAAGATTATGCATATAATTTTTTTTCTATATGGGGTTATGGGTGGAATATTGTTTATAAATATACATAGTAACCTATTTAACCCATTTCTGATAAGTATATGCATATAATTATTTTTCAGTATGGGGATTATAGGTGGAATATTGTTTATAAATATACATAGGAACTGATTTAACCCATTTCTGGTAAGAACATGCATATAATTATTTTCTACATAGGGATTAATGGCGGAATACTGTTTTTAAATATACATAGTAACTTTTTAACCCATTTCTCACAAGAATATACATATAATTATTTTTCTACATGGGGATTATGGATGGAATATTGTTTCTTAAACATACATAGGAATATATTTATCCAATTTCTTATAAAAATACACATATAATTATTTTATTACATATGGATTATGGGTGGAATATTGTTTATAAATATACATAGGAACGTATTTAAGCCATTTCTGATAAGAATATGCATATAATTATTTTTCTACATGTGGATTATGGGTGGAATATTGTTTATACATTTACATAGGAACATATTAAACCTATTTCTGATATGAATATGCATAACATTATTTTTCTACATGGGGATTATGGGTGGAATATTGTTTATAAATATACATAGTAACTTATTTACCCATTTCACATAAGAATATGCATATAATTATTTTCTACATGGGGATTATAGGTGGAATACTGTTTTTAAATATACATAGTAACCTATTTAACCCATTTCTCATATGAATATGCATATCATTATTTTTCTACATGGGGATTATGGGTGGAATATTGTTTATAAATGTACATAGGACGCTATTTAACCCATTTTTGATACAAGTATGCATATAATTATTTTTCTACATAGGGATTATTGGTGGAATACTGTTTTTAAATATACATAGTAACCTATTAAACCCATTTCTCATAAGAATATGCATATAACTATTTTTTTACATGGGGATTATGAATGGAATATTGTAGTTAAACATACATAGGAATATATTTAACCAATTTCTGATAAGAATATGCATATAAGTATTTTTCTACGTAGGGATGATGGGTGAAATATTGTTTATAAATATACATAGGGACCTATTTAGCCCATTTCTGATAGGACTATGCATATCATTATTTTTCTACATGGGGATTATGGGTTCAATATTGTTTATAAATATACATAGGACCTATTTAACCAATTTTCTATTAAGAATATGCATATAATTATTTTTCTACATGGGGATTATAGTTAGAATATTGTTTATAAATATATATAGGAACCTATTTATGCCATTGCTTACAAAAATACGCATATCATTATTTTTCTACATATGGATTATGGGTGGAATATTGTTTATCAATATACATTGTAACCTATTTAACCCATTTCTGTTAACAATATGCATATAATTATTTTTTTACATGGGGATTATGGATGGAATATTGTTTATAAATTTACATAGCAACATATTAAACCTATTTCTGATATGAATGTGCATCTAATCATATTGCTATATGTGGATTATGGGTTGAATATTGTTTATAAATATACATAGGAACGCGTTTAAGCCATTTCTGATAAGAATATGCATATAATTATTTTTCTACATGGGGATTATGGGTGGAATATTTTTGATACATTTACATAGGAACATATTAAACCTATTTCTGATATGAATATGCATAACATTATTTTTCTACATGGGGATTATGGGTGGAATATTGTTTATAAATATACATAGTAACCTATTTAACCCATTTCTCATAAGAATATGCATATAATTATTTTTCTACATGGGGATTATGGATGGAATATTGTTGTTAAACATACATAGGAATATATTTATCCCATTTATCCCATTTCTTATAAAAATAAACATATAATTATTTTTCTACATTTGGATTATGGGAGGAATATTGTTTATAAATATACATAGGAACCTAATTAAAGAATTTCTGATAAGAATATGCATATAATTTATTTCTACATGGGGATTATTGGTGGAATATTGTTTATATACATACATAGGACCCTATTTAACCAATTTGTGATAAGAATATGCATATAAGTATTTTTCTACATAGGGATTATGGGTGAAATATTGTTTATAAATATACATAGGAACCTAATTGGGAATATATTAAACCCATTTCTGATAAGAATATGAATATAATTATTTTTCTACATGTGGATTGTTTGTGGAATATTGTTTATAAATATACATAGGAACGTATTTAAGTCATTTCTGATAAGAATATGCATATAATTATATTTCTACATGGGGATTATGGGTGGAATATTGTTTATACATTTACATAGGAACATATTAAACCTATTTCTGATATGAATATGCATAACATTATTTTTCTACATGGGGATTATGGGTGGAATATTGTTTATAAATATACATAGTAACCTATTTAACCCATTTCTGATAAGTATATGCATATAATTATTTTTCAGTATGGGGATTATAGGTGGAATATTGTTTATAAATATACATAGGAACTGATTTAACCCATTTCTGGTAAGAACATGCATATAATTATTTTCTACATAGGGATTAATGGCGGAATACTGTTTTTAAATATACATAGTAACTTTTTAACCCATTTCTCACAAGAATATACATATAATTATTTTTCTACATGGGGATTATGGATGGAATATTGTTTCTTAAACATACATAGGAATATATTTATCCAATTTCTTATAAAAATACACATATAATTATTTTATTACATATGGATTATGGGTGGAATATTGTTTATAAATATACATAGGAACGTATTTAAGCCATTTCTGATAAGAATATGCATATAATTATTTTTCTACATGTGGATTATGGGTGGAATATTGTTTATACATTTACATAGGAACATATTAAACCTATTTCTGATATGAATATGCATAACATTATTTTTCTACATGGGGATTATGGGTGGAATATTGTTTATAAATATACATAGTAACCTAATTAACCCATTTCTGATAAGAATATGCACACAATTATTTCTCTACATGGGGATTATGGGTGGAATAATGTTTGTAAATATACATAGTAACCTATTTAACCCATTTCTCATAAGAATATGCATATAATTATTTTTCTACATGGGGATTATGGATGGAATATTGTTTTTAAACATACATAGGAATATATTTATCCAATTTCTTATAAAAATACGCATATAATTATTTTTCTACATATCTATTATGGGTGGAATATTGTTTATAAATATACATAGGAACGTATTTAAGCCATTTCTGATAAGATTATGCATATCATTTTTTTTCTATATGGGGTTATGGGTGGAATATTGTTTATAAATATACATAGGAACCTAATTAAAGCATTTCTGATAAGAATATGCATATAATTTTTTTTCTACATGGGGATTATTGGTGGAATATTGTTTATATACATACATAGGACCCTATTTAACCAATTTCTGATAAGAATATGCATATAAGTATTTTTCTACACAGGGATTATGGGTGAAATATTGTTTATAAATATACATAGGAACCTAATTAAAGCATTTCTGATAAGAATATGCATATAATATTTTTTCTGCATGGGGATTATAGTGCGAAATTGTTTAAAAAATATACATAGGAACCTATTTAACCCATTTCTGATAAGAATATGCATATAATTATTTTTCTACATAGGGATTATGAATGGAATATTCATTCTAGTTAAACATAGGGATTATGAATGGAATATTCATTCTAGTTAAACATACAAAGGAATATATTTAACCCATTTCTGATAAGAATACGAGTATAATTATTTTTCTACATGGGGATTATGGGTGGAATATTGTTTATAAATATACATAGGCACATAGTTAACCCAATTTCTGATAAGAATATGTATATAAGTATTTTTCTAGGGATTATGGGTGAAATAGTGTTTATTAATTTACATAGGAACATATTAAACATATTTCTGTTATGAATATGCATAAAATTATTTTTCTACATGGGGATTATGGGTGGAATATTGTTTATAAATATACATAGGACGCTATTTAACCCATTTTTGATACAAATATGCATATAATTATTTTTCTACATAGGGATTATTGGTGGAATACTGTTTTTAAATATACATAGTAACCTATTAAACCCATTTCTCATAAGAATATGCATATAACTATTTTTTTACATGGGGATTATGAATGGAATATTGTAGTTAAACATACATAGGAATATATTTAACCAATTTCTGATAAGAATATGCATATAAGTATTTTTCTACGTAGGGATGATGGGTGAAATATTGTTTATAAATATACATAGGGACCTATTTAGCCCATTTCTGATAAGAATATGCATATCATTATTTTTCTACATGGGGATTATGGGTTCAATATTGTTTATAAATATACATAGGACCTATTTAACCAATTTTCTATTAAGAATATGCATATAATTATTTTTCTACATGGGGATTATGGGTGGAATATTGTTTATAAATATACATAGTAACCTATTTAACCCATTTCTGATAAGAATATGCACATAATTATTTCTCTACATGGGGATTATGGGTGGAATAATGTTTGTAAATATACATAGTAACCTATTTAACCCATTTCTCATAAGAATATGCATATAATTATTTTTCTACATGGGGATTATGGATGGAATATTGTTTTTAAACATACATAGGAATATATTTATCCAATTTCTTATAAAAATATGCATATAATTATTTTTCTACATATGGATTATGGGTGGAATATTGTTTATAAATATACATAGGAACGTATTTAAGCCATTTCTGATAAGAATATGCATATAATTATTTTTCTACATGTGGATTATGGGTGGAATATTGTTTATACATTTACATAGGAACATATTAAACCTATTTCTGATATGAATATGCATAAAATTATTTTTCTACATGGGGATTATGGGTGGAATATTGTTTATAAATATACATAGTAACCTAATTAACCCATTTCTGATAAGAATATGCACACAATTATTTCTCTACATGGGGATTATGGGTGGAATAATGTTTGTAAATATACATAGTAACCTATTTAACCCATTTCTCATAAGAATATGCATATAATTATTTTTCTACATGGGGATTATGGATGGAATATTGTTTTTAAACATACATAGGAATATATTTATCCAATTTCTTATAAAAATACGCATATAATTATTTTTCTACATATCTATTATGGGTGGAATATTGTTTATAAATATACATAGGAACGTATTTAAGCCATTTCTGATAAGATTATGCATATCATTTTTTTTCTATATGGGGTTATGGGTGGAATATTGTTTATAAATATACATAGGAACCTAATTAAAGCATTTCTGATAAGAATATGCATATAATTTTTTTTCTACATGGGGATTATTGGTGGAATATTGTTTATATACATACATAGGACCCTATTTAACCAATTTCTGATAAGAATATGCATATAAGTATTTTTCTACACAGGGATTATGGGTGAAATATTGTTTATAAATATACATAGGAACCTAATTAAAGCATTTCTGATAAGAATATGCATATAATATTTTTTCTGCATGGGGATTATAGTGCGAAATTGTTTAAAAAATATACATAGGAACCTATTTAACCCATTTCTGATAAGAATATGCATATAATTATTTTTCTACATAGGGATTATGAATGGAATATTCATTCTAGTTAAACATAGGGATTATGAATGGAATATTCATTCTAGTTAAACATACAAAGGAATATATTTAACCCATTTCTGATAAGAATACGAGTATAATTATTTTTCTACATGGGGATTATGGGTGGAATATTGTTTATAAATATACATAGGCACATAGTTAACCCAATTTCTGATAAGAATATGTATATAAGTATTTTTCTAGGGATTATGGGTGAAATAGTGTTTATTAATTTACATAGGAACATATTAAACATATTTCTGTTATGAATATGCATAAAATTATTTTTCTACATGGGGATTATGGGTGGAATATTGTTTATAAATATACATAGGACGCTATTTAACCCATTTTTGATACAAATATGCATATAATTATTTTTCTACATAGGGATTATTGGTGGAATACTGTTTTTAAATATACATAGTAACCTATTAAACCCATTTCTCATAAGAATATGCATATAACTATTTTTTTACATGGGGATTATGAATGGAATATTGTAGTTAAACATACATAGGAATATATTTAACCAATTTCTGATAAGAATATGCATATAAGTATTTTTCTACGTAGGGATGATGGGTGAAATATTGTTTATAAATATACATAGGGACCTATTTAGCCCATTTCTGATAAGAATATGCATATCATTATTTTTCTACATGGGGATTATGGGTTCAATATTGTTTATAAATATACATAGGACCTATTTAACCAATTTTCTATTAAGAATATGCATATAATTATTTTTCTACATGGGGATTATGGGTGGAATATTGTTTATAAATATACATAGTAACCTATTTAACCCATTTCTGATAAGAATATGCACATAATTATTTCTCTACATGGGGATTATGGGTGGAATAATGTTTGTAAATATACATAGTAACCTATTTAACCCATTTCTCATAAGAATATGCATATAATTATTTTTCTACATGGGGATTATGGATGGAATATTGTTTTTAAACATACATAGGAATATATTTATCCAATTTCTTATAAAAATATGCATATAATTATTTTTCTACATATATATTATGGGTGGAATATTGTTTATAAATATACATAGGAACGTATTTAAGCCATTTCTGATAAGATTATGCATATAATTTTTTTTCTATATGGGGTTATGGGTGGAATATTGTTTATAAATATACATAGTAACCTATTTAACCCATTTCTGATAAGTATATGCATATAATTATTTTTCAGTATGGGGATTATAGGTGGAATATTGTTTATAAATATACATAGGAACTGATTTAACCCATTTCTGGTAAGAACATGCATATAATTATTTTCTACATAGGGATTAATGGCGGAATACTGTTTTTAAATATACATAGTAACTTTTTAACCCATTTCTCACAAGAATATACATATAATTATTTTTCTACATGGGGATTATGGATGGAATATTGTTTCTTAAACATACATAGGAATATATTTATCCAATTTCTTATAAAAATACACATATAATTATTTTATTACATATGGATTATGGGTGGAATATTGTTTATAAATATACATAGGAACGTATTTAAGCCATTTCTGATAAGAATATGCATATAATTATTTTTCTACATGTGGATTATGGGTGGAATATTGTTTATACATTTACATAGGAACATATTAAACCTATTTCTGATATGAATATGCATAACATTATTTTTCTACATGGGGATTATGGGTGGAATATTGTTTATAAATATACATAGTAACCTAATTAACCCATTTCTGATAAGAATATGCACACAATTATTTCTCTACATGGGGATTATGGGTGGAATAATGTTTGTAAATATACATAGTAACCTATTTAACCCATTTCTCATAAGAATATGCATATAATTATTTTTCTACATGGGGATTATGGATGGAATATTGTTTTTAAACATACATAGGAATATATTTATCCAATTTCTTATAAAAATACGCATATAATTATTTTTCTACATATCTATTATGGGTGGAATATTGTTTATAAATATACATAGGAACGTATTTAAGCCATTTCTGATAAGATTATGCATATCATTTTTTTTCTATATGGGGTTATGGGTGGAATATTGTTTATAAATATACATAGGAACCTAATTAAAGCATTTCTGATAAGAATATGCATATCATTTTTTTTCTACATGGGGATTATTGGTGGAATATTGTTTATATACATACATAGGACCCTATTTAACCAATTTCTGATAAGAATATGCATATAAGTATTTTTCTACACAGGGATTATGGGTGAAATATTGTTTATAAATATACATAGGAACCTAATTAAAGCATTTCTGATAAGAATATGCATATAATATATTTTTTCTGCATGGGGATTATAGTGGGAAATTGTTTAAAAAATATACATAGGAACCTATTTAACCCATTTCTGATAAGAATATGCATATAATTATTTTTCTACATAGGGATTATGAATGGAATATTCATTCTAGTTAAACATAGGGATTATGAATGGAATATTCATTCTAGTTAAACATACAAAGGAATATATTTAACCCATTTCTGATAAGAATACGAATATAATTATTTTTCTACATGGGGATTATGGGTGGAATATTGTTTATAAATATACATAGGCACATAGTTAACCCAATTTCTGATAAGAATATGTATATAAGTATTTTTCTAGGGATTATGGGTGAAATAGTGTTTATTAATTTACATAGGAACATATTAAACATATTTCTGTTATGAATATGCATAAAATTATTTTTCTACATGGGGATTATGGGTGGAATATTGTTTATAAATGTACATAGGACGCTATTTAACCCATTTTTGATACAAGTATGCATATAATTATTTTTCTACATAGGGATTATTGGTGGAATACTGTTTTTAAATATACATAGTAACCTATTAAACCCATTTCTCATAAGAATATGCATATAACTATTTTTTTACATGGGGATTATGAATGGAATATTGTAGTTAAACATACATAGGAATATATTTAACCAATTTCTGATAAGAATATGCATATAAGTATTTTTCTACGTAGGGATGATGGGTGAAATATTGTTTATAAATATACATAGGGACCTATTTAGCCCATTTCTGATAGGACTATGCATATCATTATTTTTCTACATGGGGATTATGGGTTCAATATTGTTTATAAATATACATAGGACCTATTTAACCAATTTTCTATTAAGAATATGCATATAATTATTTTTCTACATGGGGATTATAGTTAGAATATTGTTTATAAATATATATAGGAACCTATTTATGCCATTGCTTACAAAAATACGCATATCATTATTTTTCTACATATGGATTATGGGTGGAATATTGTTTATCAATATACATTGTAACCTATTTAACCCATTTCTGTTAACAATATGCATATAATTATTTTTTTACATGGGGATTATGGATGGAATATTGTTTATAAATTTACATAGCAACATATTAAACCTATTTCTGATATGAATGTGCATCTAATCATATTGCTATATGTGGATTATGGGTTGAATATTGTTTATAAATATACATAGGAACGCGTTTAAGCCATTTCTGATAAGAATATGCATATAATTATTTTTCTACATGGGGATTATGGGTGGAATATTTTTGATACATTTACATAGGAACATATTAAACCTATTTCTGATATGAATATGCATAACATTATTTTTCTACATGGGGATTATGGGTGGAATATTGTTTATAAATATACATAGTAACCTATTTAACCCATTTCTCATAAGAATATGCATATAATTATTTTTCTACATGGGGATTATGGATGGAATATTGTTGTTAAACATACATAGGAATATATTTATCCCATTTATCCCATTTCTTATAAAAATAAACATATAATTATTTTTCTACATTTGGATTATGGGAGGAATATTGTTTATAAATATACATAGGAACCTAATTAAAGAATTTCTGATAAGAATATGCATATAATTTATTTCTACATGGGGATTATTGGTGGAATATTGTTTATATACATACATAGGACCCTATTTAACCAATTTGTGATAAGAATATGCATATAAGTATTTTTCTACATAGGGATTATGGGTGAAATATTGTTTATAAATATACATAGGAACCTAATTAGGAATATATTAAACCCATTTCTGATAAGAATATGAATATAATTATTTTTCTACATGTGGATTGTTTGTGGAATATTGTTTATAAATATACATAGGAACGTATTTAAGTCATTTCTGATAAGAATATGCATATAATTATATTTCTACATGGGGATTATGGGTGGAATATTGTTTATACATTTACATAGGAACATATTAAACCTATTTCTGATATGAATATGCATAACATTATTTTTCTACATGGGGATTATGGGTGGAATATTGTTTATAAATATACATAGTAACCTATTTAACCCATTTCTGATAAGTATATGCATATAATTATTTTTCAGTATGGGGATTATAGGTGGAATATTGTTTATAAATATACATAGGAACTGATTTAACCCATTTCTGGTAAGAACATGCATATAATTATTTTCTACATAGGGATTAATGGCGGAATACTGTTTTTAAATATACATAGTAACTTTTTAACCCATTTCTCACAAGAATATACATATAATTATTTTTCTACATGGGGATTATGGATGGAATATTGTTTCTTAAACATACATAGGAATATATTTATCCAATTTCTTATAAAAATACACATATAATTATTTTATTACATATGGATTATGGGTGGAATATTGTTTATAAATATACATAGGAACGTATTTAAGCCATTTCTGATAAGAATATGCATATAATTATTTTTCTACATGTGGATTATGGGTGGAATATTGTTTATACATTTACATAGGAACATATTAAACCTATTTCTGATATGAATATGCATAACATTATTTTTCTACATGGGGATTATGGGTGGAATATTGTTTATAAATATACATAGTAACCTAATTAACCCATTTCTGATAAGAATATGCACACAATTATTTCTCTACATGGGGATTATGGGTGGAATAATGTTTGTAAATATACATAGTAACCTATTTAACCCATTTCTCATAAGAATATGCATATAATTATTTTTCTACATGGGGATTATGGATGGAATATTGTTTTTAAACATACATAGGAATATATTTATCCAATTTCTTATAAAAATACGCATATAATTATTTTTCTACATATCTATTATGGGTGGAATATTGTTTATAAATATACATAGGAACGTATTTAAGCCATTTCTGATAAGATTATGCATATCATTTTTTTTCTATATGGGGTTATGGGTGGAATATTGTTTATAAATATACATAGGAACCTAATTAAAGCATTTCTGATAAGAATATGCATATAATTTTTTTTCTACATGGGGATTATTGGTGGAATATTGTTTATATACATACATAGGACCCTATTTAACCAATTTCTGATAAGAATATGCATATAAGTATTTTTCTACACAGGGATTATGGGTGAAATATTGTTTATAAATATACATAGGAACCTAATTAAAGCATTTCTGATAAGAATATGCATATAATATTTTTTCTGCATGGGGATTATAGTGCGAAATTGTTTAAAAAATATACATAGGAACCTATTTAACCCATTTCTGATAAGAATATGCATATAATTATTTTTCTACATAGGGATTATGAATGGAATATTCATTCTAGTTAAACATAGGGATTATGAATGGAATATTCATTCTAGTTAAACATACAAAGGAATATATTTAACCCATTTCTGATAAGAATACGAGTATAATTATTTTTCTACATGGGGATTATGGGTGGAATATTGTTTATAAATATACATAGGCACATAGTTAACCCAATTTCTGATAAGAATATGTATATAAGTATTTTTCTAGGGATTATGGGTGAAATAGTGTTTATTAATTTACATAGGAACATATTAAACATATTTCTGTTATGAATATGCATAAAATTATTTTTCTACATGGGGATTATGGGTGGAATATTGTTTATAAATATACATAGGACGCTATTTAACCCATTTTTGATACAAATATGCATATAATTATTTTTCTACATAGGGATTATTGGTGGAATACTGTTTTTAAATATACATAGTAACCTATTAAACCCATTTCTCATAAGAATATGCATATAACTATTTTTTTACATGGGGATTATGAATGGAATATTGTAGTTAAACATACATAGGAATATATTTAACCAATTTCTGATAAGAATATGCATATAAGTATTTTTCTACGTAGGGATGATGGGTGAAATATTGTTTATAAATATACATAGGGACCTATTTAGCCCATTTCTGATAAGAATATGCATATCATTATTTTTCTACATGGGGATTATGGGTTCAATATTGTTTATAAATATACATAGGACCTATTTAACCAATTTTCTATTAAGAATATGCATATAATTATTTTTCTACATGGGGATTATGGGTGGAATATTGTTTATAAATATACATAGTAACCTATTTAACCCATTTCTGATAAGAATATGCACATAATTATTTCTCTACATGGGGATTATGGGTGGAATAATGTTTGTAAATATACATAGTAACCTATTTAACCCATTTCTCATAAGAATATGCATATAATTATTTTTCTACATGGGGATTATGGATGGAATATTGTTTTTAAACATACATAGGAATATATTTATCCAATTTCTTATAAAAATATGCATATAATTATTTTTCTACATATATATTATGGGTGGAATATTGTTTATAAATATACATAGGAACGTATTTAAGCCATTTCTGATAAGATTATGCATATAATTTTTTTTCTATATGGGGTTATGGGTGGAATATTGTTTATAAATATACATAGTAACCTATTTAACCCATTTCTGATAAGTATATGCATATAATTATTTTTCAGTATGGGGATTATAGGTGGAATATTGTTTATAAATATACATAGGAACTGATTTAACCCATTTCTGGTAAGAACATGCATATAATTATTTTCTACATAGGGATTAATGGCGGAATACTGTTTTTAAATATACATAGTAACTTTTTAACCCATTTCTCACAAGAATATACATATAATTATTTTTCTACATGGGGATTATGGATGGAATATTGTTTCTTAAACATACATAGGAATATATTTATCCAATTTCTTATAAAAATACACATATAATTATTTTATTACATATGGATTATGGGTGGAATATTGTTTATAAATATACATAGGAACGTATTTAAGCCATTTCTGATAAGAATATGCATATAATTATTTTTCTACATGTGGATTATGGGTGGAATATTGTTTATACATTTACATAGGAACATATTAAACCTATTTCTGATATGAATATGCATAACATTATTTTTCTACATGGGGATTATGGGTGGAATATTGTTTATAAATATACATAGTAACTTATTTACCCATTTCACATAAGAATATCCATATAATTATTTTCTACATGGGGATTATAGGTGGAATACTGTTTTTAAATATACATAGTAACCTATTTAACCCATTTCTCATATGAATATGCATATCATTATTTTTCTACATGGGGATTATGGGTGGAATATTGTTTATAAATGTACATAGGACGCTATTTAACCCATTTTTGATACAAGTATGCATATAATTATTTTTCTACATAGGGATTATTGGTGGAATACTGTTTTTAAATATACATAGTAACCTATTAAACCCATTTCTCATAAGAATATGCATATAACTATTTTTTTACATGGGGATTATGAATGGAATATTGTAGTTAAACATACATAGGAATATATTTAACCAATTTCTGATAAGAATATGCATATAAGTATTTTTCTACGTAGGGATGATGGGTGAAATATTGTTTATAAATATACATAGGGACCTATTTAGCCCATTTCTGATAGGACTATGCATATCATTATTTTTCTACATGGGGATTATGGGTTCAATATTGTTTATAAATATACATAGGACCTATTTAACCAATTTTCTATTAAGAATATGCATATAATTATTTTTCTACATGGGGATTATAGTTAGAATATTGTTTATAAATATATATAGGAACCTATTTATGCCATTGCTTACAAAAATACGCATATCATTATTTTTCTACATATGGATTATGGGTGGAATATTGTTTATCAATATACATTGTAACCTATTTAACCCATTTCTGTTAACAATATGCATATAATTATTTTTTTACATGGGGATTATGGATGGAATATTGTTTATAAATTTACATAGCAACATATTAAACCTATTTCTGATATGAATGTGCATCTAATCATATTGCTATATGTGGATTATGGGTTGAATATTGTTTATAAATATACATAGGAACGCGTTTAAGCCATTTCTGATAAGAATATGCATATAATTATTTTTCTACATGGGGATTATGGGTGGAATATTTTTGATACATTTACATAGGAACATATTAAACCTATTTCTGATATGAATATGCATAACATTATTTTTCTACATGGGGATTATGGGTGGAATATTGTTTATAAATATACATAGTAACCTATTTAACCCATTTCTCATAAGAATATGCATATAATTATTTTTCTACATGGGGATTATGGATGGAATATTGTTGTTAAACATACATAGGAATATATTTATCCCATTTATCCCATTTCTTATAAAAATAAACATATAATTATTTTTCTACATTTGGATTATGGGAGGAATATTGTTTATAAATATACATAGGAACCTAATTAAAGAATTTCTGATAAGAATATGCATATAATTTATTTCTACATGGGGATTATTGGTGGAATATTGTTTATATACATACATAGGACCCTATTTAACCAATTTGTGATAAGAATATGCATATAAGTATTTTTCTACATAGGGATTATGGGTGAAATATTGTTTATAAATATACATAGGAACCTAATTAGGAATATATTAAACCCATTTCTGATAAGAATATGAATATAATTATTTTTCTACATGTGGATTGTTTGTGGAATATTGTTTATAAATATACATAGGAACGTATTTAAGTCATTTCTGATAAGAATATGCATATAATTATATTTCTACATGGGGATTATGGGTGGAATATTGTTTATACATTTACATAGGAACATATTAAACCTATTTCTGATATGAATATGCATAACATTATTTTTCTACATGGGGATTATGGGTGGAATATTGTTTATAAATATACATAGTAACCTATTTAACCCATTTCTGATAAGTATATGCATATAATTATTTTTCAGTATGGGGATTATAGGTGGAATATTGTTTATAAATATACATAGGAACTGATTTAACCCATTTCTGGTAAGAACATGCATATAATTATTTTCTACATAGGGATTAATGGCGGAATACTGTTTTTAAATATACATAGTAACTTTTTAACCCATTTCTCACAAGAATATACATATAATTATTTTTCTACATGGGGATTATGGATGGAATATTGTTTCTTAAACATACATAGGAATATATTTATCCAATTTCTTATAAAAATACACATATAATTATTTTATTACATATGGATTATGGGTGGAATATTGTTTATAAATATACATAGGAACGTATTTAAGCCATTTCTGATAAGAATATGCATATAATTATTTTTCTACATGTGGATTATGGGTGGAATATTGTTTATACATTTACATAGGAACATATTAAACCTATTTCTGATATGAATATGCATAACATTATTTTTCTACATGGGGATTATGGGTGGAATATTGTTTATAAATATACATAGTAACCTAATTAACCCATTTCTGATAAGAATATGCACACAATTATTTCTCTACATGGGGATTATGGGTGGAATAATGTTTGTAAATATACATAGTAACCTATTTAACCCATTTCTCATAAGAATATGCATATAATTATTTTTCTACATGGGGATTATGGATAGAATATTGTTTTTAAACATACATAGGAATATATTTATCCAATTTCTTATAAAAATACGCATATAATTATTTTTCTACATATCTATTATGGGTGGAATATTGTTTATAAATATACATAGGAACGTATTTAAGCCATTTCTGATAAGATTATGCATATCATTTTTTTTCTCTATGGGGTTATGGGTGGAATATTGTTTATAAATATACATAGGAACCTAATTAAAGCATTTCTGATAAGAATATGCATATAATTTTTTTTCTACATGGGGATTATTGGTGGAATATTGTTTATATACATACATAGGACCCTATTTAACCAATTTCTGATAAGAATATGCATATAAGTATTTTTCTACACAGGGATTATGGGTGAAATATTGTTTATAAATATACATAGGAACCTAATTAAAGCATTTCTGATAAGAATATGCATATAATATTTTTTCTGCATGGGGATTATAGTGCGAAATTGTTTAAAAAATATACATAGGAACCTATTTAACCCATTTCTGATAAGAATATGCATATAATTATTTTTCTACATAGGGATTATGAATGGAATATTCATTCTAGTTAAACATACGGATTATGAATGGAATATTCATTCTAGTTAAACATACAAAGGAATATATTTAACCCATTTCTGATAAGAATACGAGTATAATTATTTTTCTACATGGGGATTATGGGTGGAATATTGTTTATAAATATACATAGGCACATAGTTAACCCAATTTCTGATAAGAATATGTATATAAGTATTTTTCTAGGGATTATGGGTGAAATAGTGTTTATTAATTTACATAGGAACATATTAAACATATTTCTGTTATGAATATGCATAAAATTATTTTTCTACATGGGGATTATGGGTGGAATATTGTTTATAAATATACATAGGACGCTATTTAACCCATTTTTGATACAAATATGCATATAATTATTTTTCTACATAGGGATTATTGGTGGAATACTGTTTTTAAATATACATAGTAACCTATTAAACCCATTTCTCATAAGAATATGCATATAACTATTTTTTTACATGGGGATTATGAATGGAATATTGTAGTTAAACATACATAGGAATATATTTAACCAATTTCTGATAAGAATATGCATATAAGTATTTTTCTACGTAGGGATGATGGGTGAAATATTGTTTATAAATATACATAGGGACCTATTTAGCCCATTTCTGATAAGAATATGCATATCATTATTTTTCTACATGGGGATTATGGGTTCAATATTGTTTATAAATATACATAGGACCTATTTAACCAATTTTCTATTAAGAATATGCATATAATTATTTTTCTACATGGGGATTATGGGTGGAATATTGTTTATAAATATACATAGTAACCTATTTAACCCATTTCTGATAAGAATATGCACATAATTATTTCTCTACATGGGGATTATGGGTGGAATAATGTTTGTAAATATACATAGTAACCTATTTAACCCATTTCTCATAAGAATATGCATATAATTATTTTTCTACATGGGGATTATGGATGGAATATTGTTTTTAAACATACATAGGAATATATTTATCCAATTTCTTATAAAAATATGCATATAATTATTTTTCTACATATATATTATGGGTGGAATATTGTTTATAAATATACATAGGAACGTATTTAAGCCATTTCTGATAAGATTATGCATATAATTTTTTTTCTATATGGGGTTATGGGTGGAATATTGTTTATAAATATACATAGTAACCTATTTAACCCATTTCTGATAAGTATATGCATATAATTATTTTTCAGTATGGGGATTATAGGTGGAATATTGTTTATAAATATACATAGGAACTGATTTAACCCATTTCTGGTAAGAACATGCATATAATTATTTTCTACATAGGGATTAATGGCGGAATACTGTTTTTAAATATACATAGTAACTTTTTAACCCATTTCTCACAAGAATATACATATAATTATTTTTCTACATGGGGATTATGGATGGAATATTGTTTCTTAAACATACATAGGAATATATTTATCCAATTTCTTATAAAAATACACATATAATTATTTTATTACATATGGATTATGGGTGGAATATTGTTTATAAATATACATAGGAACGTATTTAAGCCATTTCTGATAAGAATATGCATATAATTATTTTTCTACATGTGGATTATGGGTGGAATATTGTTTATACATTTACATAGGAACATATTAAACCTATTTCTGATATGAATATGCATAACATTATTTTTCTACATGGGGATTATGGGTGGAATATTGTTTATAAATATACATAGTAACTTATTTACCCATTTCACATAAGAATATCCATATAATTATTTTCTACATGGGGATTATAGGTGGAATACTGTTTTTAAATATACATAGTAACCTATTTAACCCATTTCTCATATGAATATGCATATCATTATTTTTCTACATGGGGATTATGGGTGGAATATTGTTTATAAATGTACATAGGACGCTATTTAACCCATTTTTGATACAAGTATGCATATAATTATTTTTCTACATAGGGATTATTGGTGGAATACTGTTTTTAAATATACATAGTAACCTATTAAACCCATTTCTCATAAGAATATGCATATAACTATTTTTTTACATGGGGATTATGAATGGAATATTGTAGTTAAACATACATAGGAATATATTTAACCAATTTCTGATAAGAATATGCATATAAGTATTTTTCTACGTAGGGATGATGGGTGAAATATTGTTTATAAATATACATAGGGACCTATTTAGCCCATTTCTGATAGGACTATGCATATCATTATTTTTCTACATGGGGATTATGGGTTCAATATTGTTTATAAATATACATAGGACCTATTTAACCAATTTTCTATTAAGAATATGCATATAATTATTTTTCTACATGGGGATTATAGTTAGAATATTGTTTATAAATATATATAGGAACCTATTTATGCCATTGCTTACAAAAATACGCATATCATTATTTTTCTACATATGGATTATGGGTGGAATATTGTTTATCAATATACATTGTAACCTATTTAACCCATTTCTGTTAACAATATGCATATAATTATTTTTTTACATGGGGATTATGGATGGAATATTGTTTATAAATTTACATAGCAACATATTAAACCTATTTCTGATATGAATGTGCATCTAATCATATTGCTATATGTGGATTATGGGTTGAATATTGTTTATAAATATACATAGGAACGCGTTTAAGCCATTTCTGATAAGAATATGCATATAATTATTTTTCTACATGGGGATTATGGGTGGAATATTTTTGATACATTTACATAGGAACATATTAAACCTATTTCTGATATGAATATGCATAACATTATTTTTCTACATGGGGATTATGGGTGGAATATTGTTTATAAATATACATAGTAACCTATTTAACCCATTTCTCATAAGAATATGCATATAATTATTTTTCTACATGGGGATTATGGATGGAATATTGTTGTTAAACATACATAGGAATATATTTATCCCATTTATCCCATTTCTTATAAAAATAAACATATAATTATTTTTCTACATTTGGATTATGGGAGGAATATTGTTTATAAATATACATAGGAACCTAATTAAAGAATTTCTGATAAGAATATGCATATAATTTATTTCTACATGGGGATTATTGGTGGAATATTGTTTATATACATACATAGGACCCTATTTAACCAATTTGTGATAAGAATATGCATATAAGTATTTTTCTACATAGGGATTATGGGTGAAATATTGTTTATAAATATACATAGGAACCTAATTAGGAATATATTAAACCCATTTCTGATAAGAACATGAATATAATTATTTTTCTACATGTGGATTGTTTGTGGAATATTGTTTATAAATATACATAGGAACGTATTTAAGCCATTTCTGATAAGAATATGCATATAATTATATTTCTACATGGGGATTATGGGTGGAATATTGTTTATACATTTACATAGGAACATATTAAACCTATTTCTGATATGAATATGCATAACATTATTTTTCTACATGGGGATTATGGGTGGAATATTGTTTATAAATATACATAGTAACCTATTTAACCCATTTCTGATAAGTATATGCATATAATTATTTTTCAGTATGGGGATTATAGGTGGAATATTGTTTATAAATATACATAGGAACTGATTTAACCCATTTCTGGTAAGAACATGCATATAATTATTTTCTACATAGGGATTAATGGCGGAATACTGTTTTTAAATATACATAGTAACTTTTTAACCCATTTCTCACAAGAATATACATATAATTATTTTTCTACATGGGGATTATGGATGGAATATTGTTTCTTAAACATACATAGGAATATATTTATCCAATTTCTTATAAAAATACACATATAATTATTTTATTACATATGGATTATGGGTGGAATATTGTTTATAAATATACATAGGAACGTATTTAAGCCATTTCTGATAAGAATATGCATATAATTATTTTTCTACATGTGGATTATGGGTGGAATATTGTTTATACATTTACATAGGAACATATTAAACCTATTTCTGATATGAATATGCATAACATTATTTTTCTACATGGGGATTATGGGTGGAATATTGTTTATAAATATACATAGTAACCTAATTAACCCATTTCTGATAAGAATATGCACACAATTATTTCTCTACATGGGGATTATGGGTGGAATAATGTTTGTAAATATACATAGTAACCTATTTAACCCATTTCTCATAAGAATATGCATATAATTATTTTTCTACATGGGGATTATGGATGGAATATTGTTTTTAAACATACATAGGAATATATTTATCCAATTTCTTATAAAAATACGCATATAATTATTTTTCTACATATCTATTATGGGTGGAATATTGTTTATAAATATACATAGGAACGTATTTAAGCCATTTCTGATAAGATTATGCATATCATTTTTTTTCTATATGGGGTTATGGGTGGAATATTGTTTATAAATATACATAGGAACCTAATTAAAGCATTTCTGATAAGAATATGCATATAATTTTTTTTCTACATGGGGATTATTGGTGGAATATTGTTTATATACATACATAGGACCCTATTTAACCAATTTCTGATAAGAATATGCATATAAGTATTTTTCTACACAGGGATTATGGGTGAAATATTGTTTATAAATATACATAGGAACCTAATTAAAGCATTTCTGATAAGAATATGCATATAATATTTTTTCTGCATGGGGATTATAGTGCGAAATTGTTTAAAAAATATACATAGGAACCTATTTAACCCATTTCTGATAAGAATATGCATATAATTATTTTTCTACATAGGGATTATGAATGGAATATTCATTCTAGTTAAACATAGGGATTATGAATGGAATATTCATTCTAGTTAAACATACAAAGGAATATATTTAACCCATTTCTGATAAGAATACGAGTATAATTATTTTTCTACATGGGGATTATGGGTGGAATATTGTTTATAAATATACATAGGCACATAGTTAACCCAATTTCTGATAAGAATATGTATATAAGTATTTTTCTAGGGATTATGGGTGAAATAGTGTTTATTAATTTACATAGGAACATATTAAACATATTTCTGTTATGAATATGCATAAAATTATTTTTCTACATGGGGATTATGGGTGGAATATTGTTTATAAATATACATAGGACGCTATTTAACCCATTTTTGATACAAATATGCATATAATTATTTTTCTACATAGGGATTATTGGTGGAATACTGTTTTTAAATATACATAGTAACCTATTAAACCCATTTCTCATAAGAATATGCATATAACTATTTTTTTACATGGGGATTATGAATGGAATATTGTAGTTAAACATACATAGGAATATATTTAACCAATTTCTGATAAGAATATGCATATAAGTATTTTTCTACGTAGGGATGATGGGTGAAATATTGTTTATAAATATACATAGGGACCTATTTAGCCCATTTCTGATAAGAATATGCATATCATTATTTTTCTACATGGGGATTATGGGTTCAATATTGTTTATAAATATACATAGGACCTATTTAACCAATTTTCTATTAAGAATATGCATATAATTATTTTTCTACATGGGGATTATGGGTGGAATATTGTTTATAAATATACATAGTAACCTATTTAACCCATTTCTGATAAGAATATGCACATAATTATTTCTCTACATGGGGATTATGGGTGGAATAATGTTTGTAAATATACATAGTAACCTATTTAACCCATTTCTCATAAGAATATGCATATAATTATTTTTCTACATGGGGATTATGGATGGAATATTGTTTTTAAACATACATAGGAATATATTTATCCAATTTCTTATAAAAATATGCATATAATTATTTTTCTACATATATATTATGGGTGGAATATTGTTTATAAATATACATAGGAACGTATTTAAGCCATTTCTGATAAGATTATGCATATAATTTTTTTTCTATATGGGGTTATGGGTGGAATATTGTTTATAAATATACATAGTAACCTATTTAACCCATTTCTGATAAGTATATGCATATAATTATTTTTCAGTATGGGGATTATAGGTGGAATATTGTTTATAAATATACATAGGAACTGATTTAACCCATTTCTGGTAAGAACATGCATATAATTATTTTCTACATAGGGATTAATGGCGGAATACTGTTTTTAAATATACATAGTAACTTTTTAACCCATTTCTCACAAGAATATACATATAATTATTTTTCTACATGGGGATTATGGATGGAATATTGTTTCTTAAACATACATAGGAATATATTTATCCAATTTCTTATAAAAATACACATATAATTATTTTATTACATATGGATTATGGGTGGAATATTGTTTATAAATATACATAGGAACGTATTTAAGCCATTTCTGATAAGAATATGCATATAATTATTTTTCTACATGTGGATTATGGGTGGAATATTGTTTATACATTTACATAGGAACATATTAAACCTATTTCTGATATGAATATGCATAACATTATTTTTCTACATGGGGATTATGGGTGGAATATTGTTTATAAATATACATAGTAACTTATTTACCCATTTCACATAAGAATATGCATATAATTATTTTCTACATGGGGATTATAGGTGGAATACTGTTTTTAAATATACATAGTAACCTATTTAACCCATTTCTCATATGAATATGCATATCATTATTTTTCTACATGGGGATTATGGGTGGAATATTGTTTATAAATGTACATAGGACGCTATTTAACCCATTTTTGATACAAGTATGCATATAATTATTTTTCTACATAGGGATTATTGGTGGAATACTGTTTTTAAATATACATAGTAACCTATTAAACCCATTTCTCATAAGAATATGCATATAACTATTTTTTTACATGGGGATTATGAATGGAATATTGTAGTTAAACATACATAGGAATATATTTAACCAATTTCTGATAAGAATATGCATATAAGTATTTTTCTACGTAGGGATGATGGGTGAAATATTGTTTATAAATATACATAGGGACCTATTTAGCCCATTTCTGATAGGACTATGCATATCATTATTTTTCTACATGGGGATTATGGGTTCAATATTGTTTATAAATATACATAGGACCTATTTAACCAATTTTCTATTAAGAATATGCATATAATTATTTTTCTACATGGGGATTATAGTTAGAATATTGTTTATAAATATATATAGGAACCTATTTATGCCATTGCTTACAAAAATACGCATATCATTATTTTTCTACATATGGATTATGGGTGGAATATTGTTTATCAATATACATTGTAACCTATTTAACCCATTTCTGTTAACAATATGCATATAATTATTTTTTTACATGGGGATTATGGATGGAATATTGTTTATAAATTTACATAGCAACATATTAAACCTATTTCTGATATGAATGTGCATCTAATCATATTGCTATATGTGGATTATGGGTTGAATATTGTTTATAAATATACATAGGAACGCGTTTAAGCCATTTCTGATAAGAATATGCATATAATTATTTTTCTACATGGGGATTATGGGTGGAATATTTTTGATACATTTACATAGGAACATATTAAACCTATTTCTGATATGAATATGCATAACATTATTTTTCTACATGGGGATTATGGGTGGAATATTGTTTATAAATATACATAGTAACCTATTTAACCCATTTCTCATAAGAATATGCATATAATTATTTTTCTACATGGGGATTATGGATGGAATATTGTTGTTAAACATACATAGGAATATATTTATCCCATTTATCCCATTTCTTATAAAAATAAACATATAATTATTTTTCTACATTTGGATTATGGGAGGAATATTGTTTATAAATATACATAGGAACCTAATTAAAGAATTTCTGATAAGAATATGCATATAATTTATTTCTACATGGGGATTATTGGTGGAATATTGTTTATATACATACATAGGACCCTATTTAACCAATTTGTGATAAGAATATGCATATAAGTATTTTTCTACATAGGGATTATGGGTGAAATATTGTTTATAAATATACATAGGAACCTAATTAGGAATATATTAAACCCATTTCTGATAAGAATATGAATATAATTATTTTTCTACATGTGGATTGTTTGTGGAATATTGTTTATAAATATACATAGGAACGTATTTAAGCCATTTCTGATAAGAATATGCATATAATTATATTTCTACATGGGGATTATGGGTGGAATATTGTTTATACATTTACATAGGAACATATTAAACCTATTTCTGATATGAATATGCATAACATTATTTTTCTACATGGGGATTATGGGTGGAATATTGTTTATAAATATACATAGTAACCTATTTAACCCATTTCTGATAAGTATATGCATATAATTATTTTTCAGTATGGGGATTATAGGTGGAATATTGTTTATAAATATACATAGGAACTGATTTAACCCATTTCTGGTAAGAACATGCATATAATTATTTTCTACATAGGGATTAATGGCGGAATACTGTTTTTAAATATACATAGTAACTTTTTAACCCATTTCTCACAAGAATATACATATAATTATTTTTCTACATGGGGATTATGGATGGAATATTGTTTCTTAAACATACATAGGAATATATTTATCCAATTTCTTATAAAAATACACATATAATTATTTTATTACATATGGATTATGGGTGGAATATTGTTTATAAATATACATAGGAACGTATTTAAGCCATTTCTGATAAGAATATGCATATAATTATTTTTCTACATGTGGATTATGGGTGGAATATTGTTTATACATTTACATAGGAACATATTAAACCTATTTCTGATATGAATATGCATAACATTATTTTTCTACATGGGGATTATGGGTGGAATATTGTTTATAAATATACATAGTAACTTATTTACCCATTTCACATAAGAATATCCATATAATTATTTTCTACATGGGGATTATAGGTGGAATACTGTTTTTAAATATACATAGTAACCTATTTAACCCATTTCTCATATGAATATGCATATCATTATTTTTCTACATGGGGATTATGGGTGGAATATTGTTTATAAATGTACATAGGACGCTATTTAACCCATTTTTGATACAAGTATGCATATAATTATTTTTCTACATAGGGATTATTGGTGGAATACTGTTTTTAAATATACATAGTAACCTATTAAACCCATTTCTCATAAGAATATGCATATAACTATTTTTTTACATGGGGATTATGAATGGAATATTGTAGTTAAACATACATAGGAATATATTTAACCAATTTCTGATAAGAATATGCATATAAGTATTTTTCTACGTAGGGATGATGGGTGAAATATTGTTTATAAATATACATAGGGACCTATTTAGCCCATTTCTGATAGGACTATGCATATCATTATTTTTCTACATGGGGATTATGGGTTCAATATTGTTTATAAATATACATAGGACCTATTTAACCAATTTTCTATTAAGAATATGCATATAATTATTTTTCTACATGGGGATTATAGTTAGAATATTGTTTATAAATATATATAGGAACCTATTTATGCCATTGCTTACAAAAATACGCATATCATTATTTTTCTACATATGGATTATGGGTGGAATATTGTTTATCAATATACATTGTAACCTATTTAACCCATTTCTGTTAACAATATGCATATAATTATTTTTTTACATGGGGATTATGGATGGAATATTGTTTATAAATTTACATAGCAACATATTAAACCTATTTCTGATATGAATGTGCATCTAATCATATTGCTATATGTGGATTATGGGTTGAATATTGTTTATAAATATACATAGGAACGCGTTTAAGCCATTTCTGATAAGAATATGCATATAATTATTTTTCTACATGGGGATTATGGGTGGAATATTTTTGATACATTTACATAGGAACATATTAAACCTATTTCTGATATGAATATGCATAACATTATTTTTCTACATGGGGATTATGGGTGGAATATTGTTTATAAATATACATAGTAACCTATTTAACCCATTTCTCATAAGAATATGCATATAATTATTTTTCTACATGGGGATTATGGATGGAATATTGTTGTTAAACATACATAGGAATATATTTATCCCATTTATCCCATTTCTTATAAAAATAAACATATAATTATTTTTCTACATTTGGATTATGGGAGGAATATTGTTTATAAATATACATAGGAACCTAATTAAAGAATTTCTGATAAGAATATGCATATAATTTATTTCTACATGGGGATTATTGGTGGAATATTGTTTATATACATACATAGGACCCTATTTAACCAATTTGTGATAAGAATATGCATATAAGTATTTTTCTACATAGGGATTATGGGTGAAATATTGTTTATAAATATACATAGGAACCTAATTAGGAATATATTAAACCCATTTCTGATAAGAACATGAATATAATTATTTTTCTACATGTGGATTGTTTGTGGAATATTGTTTATAAATATACATAGGAACGTATTTAAGCCATTTCTGATAAGAATATGCATATAATTATATTTCTACATGGGGATTATGGGTGGAATATTGTTTATACATTTACATAGGAACATATTAAACCTATTTCTGATATGAATATGCATAACATTATTTTTCTACATGGGGATTATGGGTGGAATATTGTTTATAAATATACATAGTAACCTATTTAACCCATTTCTGATAAGTATATGCATATAATTATTTTTCAGTATGGGGATTATAGGTGGAATATTGTTTATAAATATACATAGGAACTGATTTAACCCATTTCTGGTAAGAACATGCATATAATTATTTTCTACATAGGGATTAATGGCGGAATACTGTTTTTAAATATACATAGTAACTTTTTAACCCATTTCTCACAAGAATATACATATAATTATTTTTCTACATGGGGATTATGGATGGAATATTGTTTCTTAAACATACATAGGAATATATTTATCCAATTTCTTATAAAAATACACATATAATTATTTTATTACATATGGATTATGGGTGGAATATTGTTTATAAATATACATAGGAACGTATTTAAGCCATTTCTGATAAGAATATGCATATAATTATTTTTCTACATGTGGATTATGGGTGGAATATTGTTTATACATTTACATAGGAACATATTAAACCTATTTCTGATATGAATATGCATAACATTATTTTTCTACATGGGGATTATGGGTGGAATATTGTTTATAAATATACATAGTAACCTAATTAACCCATTTCTGATAAGAATATGCACACAATTATTTCTCTACATGGGGATTATGGGTGGAATAATGTTTGTAAATATACATAGTAACCTATTTAACCCATTTCTCATAAGAATATGCATATAATTATTTTTCTACATGGGGATTATGGATGGAATATTGTTTTTAAACATACATAGGAATATATTTATCCAATTTCTTATAAAAATACGCATATAATTATTTTTCTACATATCTATTATGGGTGGAATATTGTTTATAAATATACATAGGAACGTATTTAAGCCATTTCTGATAAGATTATGCATATCATTTTTTTTCTATATGGGGTTATGGGTGGAATATTGTTTATAAATATACATAGGAACCTAATTAAAGCATTTCTGATAAGAATATGCATATAATTTTTTTTCTACATGGGGATTATTGGTGGAATATTGTTTATATACATACATAGGACCCTATTTAACCAATTTCTGATAAGAATATGCATATAAGTATTTTTCTACACAGGGATTATGGGTGAAATATTGTTTATAAATATACATAGGAACCTAATTAAAGCATTTCTGATAAGAATATGCATATAATATTTTTTCTGCATGGGGATTATAGTGCGAAATTGTTTAAAAAATATACATAGGAACCTATTTAACCCATTTCTGATAAGAATATGCATATAATTATTTTTCTACATAGGGATTATGAATGGAATATTCATTCTAGTTAAACATAGGGATTATGAATGGAATATTCATTCTAGTTAAACATACAAAGGAATATATTTAACCCATTTCTGATAAGAATACGAGTATAATTATTTTTCTACATGGGGATTATGGGTGGAATATTGTTTATAAATATACATAGGCACATAGTTAACCCAATTTCTGATAAGAATATGTATATAAGTATTTTTCTAGGGATTATGGGTGAAATAGTGTTTATTAATTTACATAGGAACATATTAAACATATTTCTGTTATGAATATGCATAAAATTATTTTTCTACATGGGGATTATGGGTGGAATATTGTTTATAAATATACATAGGACGCTATTTAACCCATTTTTGATACAAATATGCATATAATTATTTTTCTACATAGGGATTATTGGTGGAATACTGTTTTTAAATATACATAGTAACCTATTAAACCCATTTCTCATAAGAATATGCATATAACTATTTTTTTACATGGGGATTATGAATGGAATATTGTAGTTAAACATACATAGGAATATATTTAACCAATTTCTGATAAGAATATGCATATAAGTATTTTTCTACGTAGGGATGATGGGTGAAATATTGTTTATAAATATACATAGGGACCTATTTAGCCCATTTCTGATAAGAATATGCATATCATTATTTTTCTACATGGGGATTATGGGTTCAATATTGTTTATAAATATACATAGGACCTATTTAACCAATTTTCTATTAAGAATATGCATATAATTATTTTTCTACATGGGGATTATGGGTGGAATATTGTTTATAAATATACATAGTAACCTATTTAACCCATTTCTGATAAGAATATGCACATAATTATTTCTCTACATGGGGATTATGGGTGGAATAATGTTTGTAAATATACATAGTAACCTATTTAACCCATTTCTCATAAGAATATGCATATAATTATTTTTCTACATGGGGATTATGGATGGAATATTGTTTTTAAACATACATAGGAATATATTTATCCAATTTCTTATAAAAATATGCATATAATTATTTTTCTACATATATATTATGGGTGGAATATTGTTTATAAATATACATAGGAACGTATTTAAGCCATTTCTGATAAGATTATGCATATAATTTTTTTTCTATATGGGGTTATGGGTGGAATATTGTTTATAAATATACATAGTAACCTATTTAACCCATTTCTGATAAGTATATGCATATAATTATTTTTCAGTATGGGGATTATAGGTGGAATATTGTTTATAAATATACATAGGAACTGATTTAACCCATTTCTGGTAAGAACATGCATATAATTATTTTCTACATAGGGATTAATGGCGGAATACTGTTTTTAAATATACATAGTAACTTTTTAACCCATTTCTCACAAGAATATACATATAATTATTTTTCTACATGGGGATTATGGATGGAATATTGTTTCTTAAACATACATAGGAATATATTTATCCAATTTCTTATAAAAATACACATATAATTATTTTATTACATATGGATTATGGGTGGAATATTGTTTATAAATATACATAGGAACGTATTTAAGCCATTTCTGATAAGAATATGCATATAATTATTTTTCTACATGTGGATTATGGGTGGAATATTGTTTATACATTTACATAGGAACATATTAAACCTATTTCTGATATGAATATGCATAACATTATTTTTCTACATGGGGATTATGGGTGGAATATTGTTTATAAATATACATAGTAACTTATTTACCCATTTCACATAAGAATATGCATATAATTATTTTCTACATGGGGATTATAGGTGGAATACTGTTTTTAAATATACATAGTAACCTATTTAACCCATTTCTCATATGAATATGCATATCATTATTTTTCTACATGGGGATTATGGGTGGAATATTGTTTATAAATGTACATAGGACGCTATTTAACCCATTTTTGATACAAGTATGCATATAATTATTTTTCTACATAGGGATTATTGGTGGAATACTGTTTTTAAATATACATAGTAACCTATTAAACCCATTTCTCATAAGAATATGCATATAACTATTTTTTTACATGGGGATTATGAATGGAATATTGTAGTTAAACATACATAGGAATATATTTAACCAATTTCTGATAAGAATATGCATATAAGTATTTTTCTACGTAGGGATGATGGGTGAAATATTGTTTATAAATATACATAGGGACCTATTTAGCCCATTTCTGATAGGACTATGCATATCATTATTTTTCTACATGGGGATTATGGGTTCAATATTGTTTATAAATATACATAGGACCTATTTAACCAATTTTCTATTAAGAATATGCATATAATTATTTTTCTACATGGGGATTATAGTTAGAATATTGTTTATAAATATATATAGGAACCTATTTATGCCATTGCTTACAAAAATACGCATATCATTATTTTTCTACATATGGATTATGGGTGGAATATTGTTTATCAATATACATTGTAACCTATTTAACCCATTTCTGTTAACAATATGCATATAATTATTTTTTTACATGGGGATTATGGATGGAATATTGTTTATAAATTTACATAGCAACATATTAAACCTATTTCTGATATGAATGTGCATCTAATCATATTGCTATATGTGGATTATGGGTTGAATATTGTTTATAAATATACATAGGAACGCGTTTAAGCCATTTCTGATAAGAATATGCATATAATTATTTTTCTACATGGGGATTATGGGTGGAATATTTTTGATACATTTACATAGGAACATATTAAACCTATTTCTGATATGAATATGCATAACATTATTTTTCTACATGGGGATTATGGGTGGAATATTGTTTATAAATATACATAGTAACCTATTTAACCCATTTCTCATAAGAATATGCATATAATTATTTTTCTACATGGGGATTATGGATGGAATATTGTTGTTAAACATACATAGGAATATATTTATCCCATTTATCCCATTTCTTATAAAAATAAACATATAATTATTTTTCTACATTTGGATTATGGGAGGAATATTGTTTATAAATATACATAGGAACCTAATTAAAGAATTTCTGATAAGAATATGCATATAATTTATTTCTACATGGGGATTATTGGTGGAATATTGTTTATATACATACATAGGACCCTATTTAACCAATTTGTGATAAGAATATGCATATAAGTATTTTTCTACATAGGGATTATGGGTGAAATATTGTTTATAAATATACATAGGAACCTAATTAGGAATATATTAAACCCATTTCTGATAAGAATATGAATATAATTATTTTTCTACATGTGGATTGTTTGTGGAATATTGTTTATAAATATACATAGGAACGTATTTAAGCCATTTCTGATAAGAATATGCATATAATTATATTTCTACATGGGGATTATGGGTGGAATATTGTTTATACATTTACATAGGAACATATTAAACCTATTTCTGATATGAATATGCATAACATTATTTTTCTACATGGGGATTATGGGTGGAATATTGTTTATAAATATACATAGTAACCTATTTAACCCATTTCTGATAAGTATATGCATATAATTATTTTTCAGTATGGGGATTATAGGTGGAATATTGTTTATAAATATACATAGGAACTGATTTAACCCATTTCTGGTAAGAACATGCATATAATTATTTTCTACATAGGGATTAATGGCGGAATACTGTTTTTAAATATACATAGTAACTTTTTAACCCATTTCTCACAAGAATATACATATAATTATTTTTCTACATGGGGATTATGGATGGAATATTGTTTCTTAAACATACATAGGAATATATTTATCCAATTTCTTATAAAAATACACATATAATTATTTTATTACATATGGATTATGGGTGGAATATTGTTTATAAATATACATAGGAACGTATTTAAGCCATTTCTGATAAGAATATGCATATAATTATTTTTCTACATGTGGATTATGGGTGGAATATTGTTTATACATTTACATAGGAACATATTAAACCTATTTCTGATATGAATATGCATAACATTATTTTTCTACATGGGGATTATGGGTGGAATATTGTTTATAAATATACATAGTAACCTAATTAACCCATTTCTGATAAGAATATGCACACAATTATTTCTCTACATGGGGATTATGGGTGGAATAATGTTTGTAAATATACATAGTAACCTATTTAACCCATTTCTCATAAGAATATGCATATAATTATTTTTCTACATGGGGATTATGGATGGAATATTGTTTTTAAACATACATAGGAATATATTTATCCAATTTCTTATAAAAATACGCATATAATTATTTTTCTACATATCTATTATGGGTGGAATATTGTTTATAAATATACATAGGAACGTATTTAAGCCATTTCTGATAAGATTATGCATATCATTTTTTTTCTATATGGGGTTATGGGTGGAATATTGTTTATAAATATACATAGGAACCTAATTAAAGCATTTCTGATAAGAATATGCATATAATTTTTTTTCTACATGGGGATTATTGGTGGAATATTGTTTATATACATACATAGGACCCTATTTAACCAATTTCTGATAAGAATATGCATATAAGTATTTTTCTACACAGGGATTATGGGTGAAATATTGTTTATAAATATACATAGGAACCTAATTAAAGCATTTCTGATAAGAATATGCATATAATATTTTTTCTGCATGGGGATTATAGTGCGAAATTGTTTAAAAAATATACATAGGAACCTATTTAACCCATTTCTGATAAGAATATGCATATAATTATTTTTCTACATAGGGATTATGAATGGAATATTCATTCTAGTTAAACATAGGGATTATGAATGGAATATTCATTCTAGTTAAACATACAAAGGAATATATTTAACCCATTTCTGATAAGAATACGAGTATAATTATTTTTCTACATGGGGATTATGGGTGGAATATTGTTTATAAATATACATAGGCACATAGTTAACCCAATTTCTGATAAGAATATGTATATAAGTATTTTTCTAGGGATTATGGGTGAAATAGTGTTTATTAATTTACATAGGAACATATTAAACATATTTCTGTTATGAATATGCATAAAATTATTTTTCTACATGGGGATTATGGGTGGAATATTGTTTATAAATATACATAGGACGCTATTTAACCCATTTTTGATACAAATATGCATATAATTATTTTTCTACATAGGGATTATTGGTGGAATACTGTTTTTAAATATACATAGTAACCTATTAAACCCATTTCTCATAAGAATATGCATATAACTATTTTTTTACATGGGGATTATGAATGGAATATTGTAGTTAAACATACATAGGAATATATTTAACCAATTTCTGATAAGAATATGCATATAAGTATTTTTCTACGTAGGGATGATGGGTGAAATATTGTTTATAAATATACATAGGGACCTATTTAGCCCATTTCTGATAAGAATATGCATATCATTATTTTTCTACATGGGGATTATGGGTTCAATATTGTTTATAAATATACATAGGACCTATTTAACCAATTTTCTATTAAGAATATGCATATAATTATTTTTCTACATGGGGATTATGGGTGGAATATTGTTTATAAATATACATAGTAACCTATTTAACCCATTTCTGATAAGAATATGCACATAATTATTTCTCTACATGGGGATTATGGGTGGAATAATGTTTGTAAATATACATAGTAACCTATTTAACCCATTTCTCATAAGAATATGCATATAATTATTTTTCTACATGGGGATTATGGATGGAATATTGTTTTTAAACATACATAGGAATATATTTATCCAATTTCTTATAAAAATATGCATATAATTATTTTTCTACATATATATTATGGGTGGAATATTGTTTATAAATATACATAGGAACGTATTTAAGCCATTTCTGATAAGATTATGCATATAATTTTTTTTCTATATGGGGTTATGGGTGGAATATTGTTTATAAATATACATAGTAACCTATTTAACCCATTTCTGATAAGTATATGCATATAATTATTTTTCAGTATGGGGATTATAGGTGGAATATTGTTTATAAATATACATAGGAACTGATTTAACCCATTTCTGGTAAGAACATGCATATAATTATTTTCTACATAGGGATTAATGGCGGAATACTGTTTTTAAATATACATAGTAACTTTTTAACCCATTTCTCACAAGAATATACATATAATTATTTTTCTACATGGGGATTATGGATGGAATATTGTTTCTTAAACATACATAGGAATATATTTATCCAATTTCTTATAAAAATACACATATAATTATTTTATTACATATGGATTATGGGTGGAATATTGTTTATAAATATACATAGGAACGTATTTAAGCCATTTCTGATAAGAATATGCATATAATTATTTTTCTACATGTGGATTATGGGTGGAATATTGTTTATACATTTACATAGGAACATATTAAACCTATTTCTGATATGAATATGCATAACATTATTTTTCTACATGGGGATTATGGGTGGAATATTGTTTATAAATATACATAGTAACCTAATTAACCCATTTCTGATAAGAATATGCACACAATTATTTCTCTACATGGGGATTATGGGTGGAATAATGTTTGTAAATATACATAGTAACCTATTTAACCCATTTCTCATAAGAATATGCATATAATTATTTTTCTACATGGGGATTATGGATGGAATATTGTTTTTAAACATACATAGGAATATATTTATCCAATTTCTTATAAAAATACGCATATAATTATTTTTCTACATATCTATTATGGGTGGAATATTGTTTATAAATATACATAGGAACGTATTTAAGCCATTTCTGATAAGATTATGCATATCATTTTTTTTCTATATGGGGTTATGGGTGGAATATTGTTTATAAATATACATAGGAACCTAATTAAAGCATTTCTGATAAGAATATGCATATAATTTTTTTTCTACATGGGGATTATTGGTGGAATATTGTTTATATACATACATAGGACCCTATTTAACCAATTTCTGATAAGAATATGCATATAAGTATTTTTCTACACAGGGATTATGGGTGAAATATTGTTTATAAATATACATAGGAACCTAATTAAAGCATTTCTGATAAGAATATGCATATAATATATTTTTTCTGCATGGGGATTATAGTGGGAAATTGTTTAAAAAATATACATAGGAACCTATTTAACCCATTTCTGATAAGAATATGCATATAATTATTTTTCTACATAGGGATTATGAATGGAATATTCATTCTAGTTAAACATAGGGATTATGAATGGAATATTCATTCTAGTTAAACATACAAAGGAATATATTTAACCCATTTCTGATAAGAATACGAATATAATTATTTTTCTACATGGGGATTATGGGTGGAATATTGTTTATAAATATACATAGGCACATAGTTAACCCAATTTCTGATAAGAATATGTATATAAGTATTTTCTAGGGATTATGGGTGAAATAGTGTTTATTAATTTACATAGGAACATATTAAACATATTTCTGTTATGAATATGCATAAAATTATTTTTCTACATGGGGATTATGGGTGGAATATTGTTTATAAATGTACATAGGACGCTATTTAACCCATTTTTGATACAAGTATGCATATAATTATTTTTCTACATAGGGATTATTGGTGGAATACTGTTTTTAAATATACATAGTAACCTATTAAACCCATTTCTCATAAGAATATGCATATAACTATTTTTTTACATGGGGATTATGAATGGAATATTGTAGTTAAACATACATAGGAATATATTTAACCAATTTCTGATAAGAATATGCATATAAGTATTTTTCTACGTAGGGATGATGGGTGAAATATTGTTTATAAATATACATAGGGACCTATTTAGCCCATTTCTGATAAGACTATGCATATCATTATTTTTCTACATGGGGATTATGGGTTCAATATTGTTTATAAATATACATAGGACCTATTTAACCAATTTTCTATTAAGAATATGCATATAATTATTTTTCTACATGGGGATTATAGTTAGAATATTGTTTATAAATATATATAGGAACCTATTTATGCCATTGCTTACAAAAATACGCATATCATTATTTTTCTACATATGGATTATGGGTGGAATATTGTTTATCAATATACATTGTAACCTATTTAACCCATTTCTGTTAACAATATGCATATAATTATTTTTTTACATGGGGATTATGGATGGAATATTGTTTATAAATTTACATAGCAACATATTAAACCTATTTCTGATATATGAATGTGCATCTAATCATATTGCTATATGTGGATTATGGGTTGAATATTGTTTATAAATATACATAGGAACACGTTTAAGCCATTTCTGATAAGAATATGCATATAATTATTTTTCTACATGGGGATTATGGGTGGAATATTTTTGATACATTTACATAGGAACATATTAAACCTATTTCTGATATGAATATGCATAACATTATTTTTCTACATGGGGATTATGGGTGGAATATTGTTTATAAATATACATAGTAACCTATTTAACCCATTTCTCATAAGAATATGCATATAATTATTTTTCTACATGGGGATTATGGATGGAATATTGTTGTTAAACATACATAGGAATATATTTATCCCATTTATCCCATTTCTTATAAAAATAAACATATAATTATTTTTCTACATTTGGATTATGGGAGGAATATTGTTTATAAATATACATAGGAACCTAATTAAAGAATTTCTGATAAGAATATGCATATAATTTATTTCTACATGGGGATTATTGGTGGAATATTGTTTATATACATACATAGGACCCTATTTAACCAATTTGTGATAAGAATATGCATATAAGTATTTTTCTACATAGGGATTATGGGTGAAATATTGTTTATAAATATACATAGGAACCTAATTAGGAATATATTAAACCCATTTCTGATAAGAATATGAATATAATTATTTTTCTACATGTGGATTGTTTGTGGAATATTGTTTATAAATATACATAGGAACGTATTTAAGCCATTTCTGATAAGAATATGCATATAATTATATTTCTACATGGGGATTATGGGTGGAATATTGTTTATACATTTACATAGGAACATATTAAACCTATTTCTGATATGAATATGCATAACATTATTTTTCTACATGGGGATTATGGGTGGAATATTGTTTATAAATATACATAGTAACCTATTTAACCCATTTCTGATAAGTATATGCATATAATTATTTTTCAGTATGGGGATTATAGGTGGAATATTGTTTATAAATATACATAGGAACTGATTTAACCCATTTCTGGTAAGAACATGCATATAATTATTTTCTACATAGGGATTAATGGCGGAATACTGTTTTTAAATATACATAGTAACTTTTTAACCCATTTCTCACAAGAATATACATATAATTATTTTTCTACATGGGGATTATGGATGGAATATTGTTTCTTAAACATACATAGGAATATATTTATCCAATTTCTTATAAAAATACACATATAATTATTTTATTACATATGGATTATGGGTGGAATATTGTTTATAAATATACATAGGAACGTATTTAAGCCATTTCTGATAAGAATATGCATATAATTATTTTTCTACATGTGGATTATGGGTGGAATATTGTTTATACATTTACATAGGAACATATTAAACCTATTTCTGATATGAATATGCATAACATTATTTTTCTACATGGGAATTATGGGTGGAATATTGTTTATAAATATACATAGTAACCTAATTAACCCATTTCTGATAAGAATATGCACATAATTATTTCTCTACATGGGGATTATGGGTGGAATAATGTTTGTAAATATACATAGTAACCTATTTAACCCATTTCTCATAAGAATATGCATATAATTATTTTTCTACATGGGGATTATGGATGGAATATTGTTTTTAAACATACATAGGAATATATTTATCCAATTTCTTATAAAAATATGCATATAATTATTTTTCTACATATATATTATGGGTGGAATATTGTTTATAAATATACATAGGAACGTATTTAAGCCATTTCTGATAAGATTATGCATATAATTTTTTTTCTATATGGGGTTATGGGTGGAATATTGTTTATGAATATATACATAGGAACCTAATTAAAGCATTTCTGATAAGAATATGCATATAATTTTTTTTTCTACATGGGGATTATTGGTGGAATATTGTTTATATACATACATAGGACCCTATTTAACCAGTTTCTGATAAGAATATGCATATAAGTATTTTTCTACACAGGGATTATGGGTGAAATATTGTTTATAAATATACATAGGAACCTAATTAAAGCATTTCTGATAAGAATATGCATATAATATTTTTTCTGCATGGGGATTATAGTGGGAAATTGTTTAAAAAATATACATAGGAACCTATTTAACCCATTTCTGATAAGAATATGCATATAATTATTTTTCTACATAGGGATTATGAATGGAATATTCATTCTAGTTAAACATAGGGATTATGAATGGAATATTCATTCTAGTTAAACATACAAAGGAATATATTTAACCCATTTCTGATAAGAATACGAGTATAATTATTTTTCTACATGGGGATTATGGGTGGAATATTGTTTATAAATATACATAGGCACATAGTTAACCCAATTTCTGATAAGAATATGTATATAAGTATTTTTCTAGGGATTATGGGTGAAATAGTGTTTATTAATTTACATAGGAACATATTAAACATATTTCTGTTATGAATATGCATAAAATTATTTTTCTACATGGGGATTATGGGTGGAATATTGTTTATAAATATACATAGGACGCTATTTAACCCATTTTTGATACAAATATGCATATAATTATTTTTCTACATAGGGATTATTGGTGGAATACTGTTTTTAAATATACATAGTAACCTATTAAACCCATTTCTCATAAGAATATGCATATAACTATTTTTTTACATGGGGATTATGAATGGAATATTGTAGTTAAATATACATAGGAATATATTTAACCAATTTCTGATAAGAATATGCATATAAGTATTTTTCTACGTAGGGATGATGGGTGAAATATTGTTTATAAATATACATAGGACCTATTTAACCAATTTTCTATTAAGAATATGCATATAATTATTTTTCTACATGGGGATTATAGTTAGAATATTGTTTATAAATATATATAGGAACCTATTTATGCCATTGCTTACAAAAATACGCATATCATTATTTTTCTACATATGGATTATGGGTGGAATATTGTTTATCAATATACATTGTAACCTATTTAACCCATTTCTGTTAACAATATGCATATAATTATTTTTTTACATGGGGATTATGGATGGAATATTGTTTATAAATTTACATAGCAACATATTAAACCTATTTCTGATATGAATGTGCATCTAATCATATTGCTATATGTGGATTATGGGTTGAATATTGTTTATAAATATACATAGGAACGCGTTTAAGCCATTTCTGATAAGAATATGCATATAATTATTTTTCTACATGGGGATTATGGGTGGAATATTTTTGATACATTTACATAGGAACATATTAAACCTATTTCTGATATGAATATGCATAACATTATTTTTCTACATGGGGATTATGGGTGGAATATTGTTTATAAATATACATAGTAACCTATTTAACCCATTTCTCATAAGAATATGCATATAATTATTTTTCTACATGGGGATTATGGATGGAATATTGTTGTTAAACATACATAGGAATATATTTATCCCATTTATCCCATTTCTTATAAAAATAAACATATAATTATTTTTCTACATTTGGATTATGGGAGGAATATTGTTTATAAATATACATAGGAACCTAATTAAAGAATTTCTGATAAGAATATGCATATAATTTATTTCTACATGGGGATTATTGGTGGAATATTGTTTATATACATACATAGGACCCTATTTAACCAATTTGTGATAAGAATATGCATATAAGTATTTTTCTACATAGGGATTATGGGTGAAATATTGTTTATAAATATACATAGGAACCTAATTAGGAATATATTAAACCCATTTCTGATAAGAACATGAATATAATTATTTTTCTACATGTGGATTGTTTGTGGAATATTGTTTATAAATATACATAGGAACGTATTTAAGCCATTTCTGATAAGAATATGCATATAATTATATTTCTACATGGGGATTATGGGTGGAATATTGTTTATACATTTACATAGGAACATATTAAACCTATTTCTGATATGAATATGCATAACATTATTTTTCTACATGGGGATTATGGGTGGAATATTGTTTATAAATATACATAGTAACCTATTTAACCCATTTCTGATAAGTATATGCATATAATTATTTTTCAGTATGGGGATTATAGGTGGAATATTGTTTATAAATATACATAGGAACTGATTTAACCCATTTCTGGTAAGAACATGCATATAATTATTTTCTACATAGGGATTAATGGCGGAATACTGTTTTTAAATATACATAGTAACTTTTTAACCCATTTCTCACAAGAATATACATATAATTATTTTTCTACATGGGGATTATGGATGGAATATTGTTTCTTAAACATACATAGGAATATATTTATCCAATTTCTTATAAAAATACACATATAATTATTTTATTACATATGGATTATGGGTGGAATATTGTTTATAAATATACATAGGAACGTATTTAAGCCATTTCTGATAAGAATATGCATATAATTATTTTTCTACATGTGGATTATGGGTGGAATATTGTTTATACATTTACATAGGAACATATTAAACCTATTT
Source organism: Aquarana catesbeiana (assembly GCF_042186555.1). Taxonomy (NCBI): domain Eukaryota; kingdom Metazoa; phylum Chordata; class Amphibia; order Anura; family Ranidae; genus Aquarana; species Aquarana catesbeiana. The sequence continues at coordinate 532,785,325 of NC_133325.1, read as the reverse complement.
CTGATATGAATATGCATAACATTATTTTTCTACATGGGGATTATGGGTGGAATATTGTTTATAAATATACATAGTAACCTAATTAACCCATTTCTGATAAGAATATGCACACAATTATTTCTCTACATGGGGATTATGGGTGGAATAATGTTTGTAAATATACATAGTAACCTATTTAACCCATTTCTCATAAGAATATGCATATAATTATTTTTCTACATGGGGATTATGGATGGAATATTGTTTTTAAACATACATAGGAATATATTTATCCAATTTCTTATAAAAATACGCATATAATTATTTTTCTACATATCTATTATGGGTGGAATATTGTTTATAAATATACATAGGAACGTATTTAAGCCATTTCTGATAAGATTATGCATATCATTTTTTTTCTATATGGGGTTATGGGTGGAATATTGTTTATAAATATACATAGGAACCTAATTAAAGCATTTCTGATAAGAATATGCATATAATTTTTTTTCTACATGGGGATTATTGGTGGAATATTGTTTATATACATACATAGGACCCTATTTAACCAATTTCTGATAAGAATATGCATATAAGTATTTTTCTACACAGGGATTATGGGTGAAATATTGTTTATAAATATACATAGGAACCTAATTAAAGCATTTCTGATAAGAATATGCATATAATATTTTTTCTGCATGGGGATTATAGTGCGAAATTGTTTAAAAAATATACATAGGAACCTATTTAACCCATTTCTGATAAGAATATGCATATAATTATTTTTCTACATAGGGATTATGAATGGAATATTCATTCTAGTTAAACATAGGGATTATGAATGGAATATTCATTCTAGTTAAACATACAAAGGAATATATTTAACCCATTTCTGATAAGAATACGAGTATAATTATTTTTCTACATGGGGATTATGGGTGGAATATTGTTTATAAATATACATAGGCACATAGTTAACCCAATTTCTGATAAGAATATGTATATAAGTATTTTTCTAGGGATTATGGGTGAAATAGTGTTTATTAATTTACATAGGAACATATTAAACATATTTCTGTTATGAATATGCATAAAATTATTTTTCTACATGGGGATTATGGGTGGAATATTGTTTATAAATATACATAGGACGCTATTTAACCCATTTTTGATACAAATATGCATATAATTATTTTTCTACATAGGGATTATTGGTGGAATACTGTTTTTAAATATACATAGTAACCTATTAAACCCATTTCTCATAAGAATATGCATATAACTATTTTTTTACATGGGGATTATGAATGGAATATTGTAGTTAAACATACATAGGAATATATTTAACCAATTTCTGATAAGAATATGCATATAAGTATTTTTCTACGTAGGGATGATGGGTGAAATATTGTTTATAAATATACATAGGGACCTATTTAGCCCATTTCTGATAAGAATATGCATATCATTATTTTTCTACATGGGGATTATGGGTTCAATATTGTTTATAAATATACATAGGACCTATTTAACCAATTTTCTATTAAGAATATGCATATAATTATTTTTCTACATGGGGATTATGGGTGGAATATTGTTTATAAATATACATAGTAACCTATTTAACCCATTTCTGATAAGAATATGCACATAATTATTTCTCTACATGGGGATTATGGGTGGAATAATGTTTGTAAATATACATAGTAACCTATTTAACCCATTTCTCATAAGAATATGCATATAATTATTTTTCTACATGGGGATTATGGATGGAATATTGTTTTTAAACATACATAGGAATATATTTATCCAATTTCTTATAAAAATATGCATATAATTATTTTTCTACATATATATTATGGGTGGAATATTGTTTATAAATATACATAGGAACGTATTTAAGCCATTTCTGATAAGATTATGCATATAATTTTTTTTCTATATGGGGTTATGGGTGGAATATTGTTTATAAATATACATAGTAACCTATTTAACCCATTTCTGATAAGTATATGCATATAATTATTTTTCAGTATGGGGATTATAGGTGGAATATTGTTTATAAATATACATAGGAACTGATTTAACCCATTTCTGGTAAGAACATGCATATAATTATTTTCTACATAGGGATTAATGGCGGAATGCTGTTTTTAAATATACATAGTAACTTTTTAACCCATTTCTCACAAGAATATACATATAATTATTTTTCTACATGGGGATTATGGATGGAATATTGTTTCTTAAACATACATAGGAATATATTTATCCAATTTCTTATAAAAATACACATATAATTATTTTATTACATATGGATTATGGGTGGAATATTGTTTATAAATATACATAGGAACGTATTTAAGCCATTTCTGATAAGAATATGCATATAATTATTTTTCTACATGTGGATTATGGGTGGAATATTGTTTATACATTTACATAGGAACATATTAAACCTATTTCTGATATGAATATGCATAACATTATTTTTCTACATGGGGATTATGGGTGGAATATTGTTTATAAATATACATAGTAACCTAATTAACCCATTTCTGATAAGAATATGCACACAATTATTTCTCTACATGGGGATTATGGGTGGAATAATGTTTGTAAATATACATAGTAACCTATTTAACCCATTTCTCATAAGAATATGCATATAATTATTTTTCTACATGGGGATTATGGATGGAATATTGTTTTTAAACATACATAGGAATATATTTATCCAATTTCTTATAAAAATACGCATATAATTATTTTTCTACATATCTATTATGGGTGGAATATTGTTTATAAATATACATAGGAACGTATTTAAGCCATTTCTGATAAGATTATGCATATCATTTTTTTTCTATATGGGGTTATGGGTGGAATATTGTTTATAAATATACATAGGAACCTAATTAAAGCATTTCTGATAAGAATATGCATATAATTTTTTTTCTACATGGGGATTATTGGTGGAATATTGTTTATATACATACATAGGACCCTATTTAACCAATTTCTGATAAGAATATGCATATAAGTATTTTTCTACACAGGGATTATGGGTGAAATATTGTTTATAAATATACATAGGAACCTAATTAAAGCATTTCTGATAAGAATATGCATATAATATATTTTTTCTGCATGGGGATTATAGTGGGAAATTGTTTAAAAAATATACATAGGAACCTATTTAACCCATTTCTGATAAGAATATGCATATAATTATTTTTCTACATAGGGATTATGAATGGAATATTCATTCTAGTTAAACATAGGGATTATGAATGGAATATTCATTCTAGTTAAACATACAAAGGAATATATTTAACCCATTTCTGATAAGAATACGAATATAATTATTTTTCTACATGGGGATTATGGGTGGAATATTGTTTATAAATATACATAGGCACATAGTTAACCCAATTTCTGATAAGAATATGTATATAAGTATTTTTCTAGGGATTATGGGTGAAATAGTGTTTATTAATTTACATAGGAACATATTAAACATATTTCTGTTATGAATATGCATAAAATTATTTTTCTACATGGGGATTATGGGTGGAATATTGTTTATAAATGTACATAGGACGCTATTTAACCCATTTTTGATACAAGTATGCATATAATTATTTTTCTACATAGGGATTATTGGTGGAATACTGTTTTTAAATATACATAGTAACCTATTAAACCCATTTCTCATAAGAATATGCATATAACTATTTTTTTACATGGGGATTATGAATGGAATATTGTAGTTAAACATACATAGGAATATATTTAACCAATTTCTGATAAGAATATGCATATAAGTATTTTTCTACGTAGGGATGATGGGTGAAATATTGTTTATAAATATACATAGGGACCTATTTAGCCCATTTCTGATAAGACTATGCATATCATTATTTTTCTACATGGGGATTATGGGTTCAATATTGTTTATAAATATACATAGGACCTATTTAACCAATTTTCTATTAAGAATATGCATATAATTATTTTTCTACATGGGGATTATAGTTAGAATATTGTTTATAAATATATATAGGAACCTATTTATGCCATTGCTTACAAAAATACGCATATCATTATTTTTCTACATATGGATTATGGGTGGAATATTGTTTATCAATATACATTGTAACCTATTTAACCCATTTCTGTTAACAATATGCATATAATTATTTTTTTACATGGGGATTATGGATGGAATATTGTTTATAAATTTACATAGCAACATATTAAACCTATTTCTGATATATGAATGTGCATCTAATCATATTGCTATATGTGGATTATGGGTTGAATATTGTTTATAAATATACATAGGAACGCGTTTAAGCCATTTCTGATAAGAATATGCATATAATTATTTTTCTACATGGGGATTATGGGTGGAATATTTTTGATACATTTACATAGGAACATATTAAACCTATTTCTGATATGAATATGCATAACATTATTTTTCTACATGGGGATTATGGGTGGAATATTGTTTATAAATATACATAGTAACCTATTTAACCCATTTCTCATAAGAATATGCATATAATTATTTTTCTACATGGGGATTATGGATGGAATATTGTTGTTAAACATACATAGGAATATATTTATCCCATTTATCCCATTTCTTATAAAAATAAACATATAATTATTTTTCTACATTTGGATTATGGGAGGAATATTGTTTATAAATATACATAGGAACCTAATTAAAGAATTTCTGATAAGAATATGCATATAATTTATTTCTACATGGGGATTATTGGTGGAATATTGTTTATATACATACATAGGACCCTATTTAACCAATTTGTGATAAGAATATGCATATAAGTATTTTTCTACATAGGGATTATGGGTGAAATATTGTTTATAAATATACATAGGAACCTAATTAGGAATATATTAAACCCATTTCTGATAAGAATATGAATATAATTATTTTTCTACATGTGGATTGTTTGTGGAATATTGTTTATAAATATACATAGGAACGTATTTAAGCCATTTCTGATAAGAATATGCATATAATTATATTTCTACATGGGGATTATGGGTGGAATATTGTTTATACATTTACATAGGAACATATTAAACCTATTTCTGATATGAATATGCATAACATTATTTTTCTACATGGGGATTATGGGTGGAATATTGTTTATAAATATACATAGTAACCTATTTAACCCATTTCTGATAAGTATATGCATATAATTATTTTTCAGTATGGGGATTATAGGTGGAATATTGTTTATAAATATACATAGGAACTGATTTAACCCATTTCTGGTAAGAACATGCATATAATTATTTTCTACATAGGGATTAATGGCGGAATACTGTTTTTAAATATACATAGTAACTTTTTAACCCATTTCTCACAAGAATATACATATAATTATTTTTCTACATGGGGATTATGGATGGAATATTGTTTCTTAAACATACATAGGAATATATTTATCCAATTTCTTATAAAAATACACATATAATTATTTTATTACATATGGATTATGGGTGGAATATTGTTTATAAATATACATAGGAACGTATTTAAGCCATTTCTGATAAGAATATGCATATAATTATTTTTCTACATGTGGATTATGGGTGGAATATTGTTTTTGCATTTACATAGGAACATATTAAACCTATTTCTGATATGAATATGCATAACATTATTTTTCTACATGGGAATTATGGGTGGAATATTGTTTATAAATATACATAGTAACCTAATTAACCCATTTCTGATAAGAATATGCACATAATTATTTCTCTACATGGGGATTATGGGTGGAATAATGTTTGTAAATATACATAGTAACCTATTTAACCCATTTCTCATAAGAATATGCATATAATTATTTTTCTACATGGGGATTATGGATGGAATATTGTTTTTAAACATACATAGGAATATATTTATCCAATTTCTTATAAAAATATGCATATAATTATTTTTCTACATATATATTATGGGTGGAATATTGTTTATAAATATACATAGGAACGTATTTAAGCCATTTCTGATAAGATTATGCATATAATTTTTTTTCTATATGGGGTTATGGGTGGAATATTGTTTATGAATATATACATAGGAACCTAATTAAAGCATTTCTGATAAGAATATGCATATAATTTTTTTTTCTACATGGGGATTATTGGTGGAATATTGTTTATATACATACATAGGACCCTATTTAACCAGTTTCTGATAAGAATATGCATATAAGTATTTTTCTACACAGGGATTATGGGTGAAATATTGTTTATAAATATACATAGGAACCTAATTAAAGCATTTCTGATAAGAATATGCATATAATATTTTTTCTGCATGGGGATTATAGTGGGAAATTGTTTAAAAAATATACATAGGAACCTATTTAACCCATTTCTGATAAGAATATGCATATAATTATTTTTCTACATAGGGATTATGAATGGAATATTCATTCTAGTTAAACATAGGGATTATGAATGGAATATTCATTCTAGTTAAACATACAAAGGAATATATTTAACCCATTTCTGATAAGAATACGAGTATAATTATTTTTCTACATGGGGATTATGGGTGGAATATTGTTTTTAAATATACATAGGCACATAGTTAACCCAATTTCTGATAAGAATATGTATATAAGTATTTTTCTAGGGATTATGGGTGAAATAGTGTTTATTAATTTACATAGGAACATATTAAACATATTTCTGTTATGAATATGCATAAAATTATTTTTCTACATGGGGATTATGGGTGGAATATTGTTTATAAATATACATAGGACGCTATTTAACCCATTTTTGATACAAATATGCATATAATTATTTTTCTACATAGGGATTATTGGTGGAATACTGTTTTTAAATATACATAGTAACCTATTAAACCCATTTCTCATAAGAATATGCATATAACTATTTTTTTACATGGGGATTATGAATGGAATATTGTAGTTAAATATACATAGGAATATATTTAACCAATTTCTGATAAGAATATGCATATAAGTATTTTTCTACGTAGGGATGATGGGTGAAATATTGTTTATAAATATACATAGGACCTATTTAACCAATTTTCTATTAAGAATATGCATATAATTATTTTTCTACATGGGGATTATAGTTAGAATATTGTTTATAAATATATATAGGAACCTATTTATGCCATTGCTTACAAAAATACGCATATCATTATTTTTCTACATATGGATTATGGGTGGAATATTGTTTATCAATATACATTGTAACCTATTTAACCCATTTCTGTTAACAATATGCATATAATTATTTTTTTACATGGGGATTATGGATGGAATATTGTTTATAAATTTACATAGCAACATATTAAACCTATTTCTGATATGAATGTGCATCTAATCATATTGCTATATGTGGATTATGGGTTGAATATTGTTTATAAATATACATAGGAACGCGTTTAAGCCATTTCTGATAAGAATATGCATATAATTATTTTTCTACATGGGGATTATGGGTGGAATATTTTTGATACATTTACATAGGAACATATTAAACCTATTTCTGATATGAATATGCATAACATTATTTTTCTACATGGGGATTATGGGTGGAATATTGTTTATAAATATACATAGTAACCTATTTAACCCATTTCTCATAAGAATATGCATATAATTATTTTTCTACATGGGGATTATGGATGGAATATTGTTGTTAAACATACATAGGAATATTTTTATCCCATTTCTTATAAAAATATGCATATATTTTTTTTCTACATATGGATTATGGGAGGAATATTGTTTATAAATATACATAGGAACCTAATTAAAGCATTTCTGATAAGAATATGCATATCATTTTTTTTCTACATGGGTATTTATATATATATACATAGGACCTTATTTAACCAATTTCTGATAAGAATATGCATATAAGTATTTTTCTACATATGGATTATGGGTGAAATATTGTTTATAAATATACATAGGAACCTATTTAGCCAATTTCTGATAAGAATATGCATATAATTATTTTTCTACATAGGGATTATGGGTCTAATATTGTTAATAAATATACATAGCAACATATTAAACCTATTTCTGTTTGAATATAATTAGTTTGCTATATGGGGATTATGGATTGAATATTGTTTATAAATATACATAGGAACCTATTTATCTATTTTCTTATAAAAATATGCATATCATTATTATTCTACATATGGATTATGGGTGGAATATTGTTTATAAATATACATAGGAACCTATTTATCTATTTTCTCATAAAAATATGCATATCATTATTTTTCGACATATGGATTATGGGTGGAATATTGTTTATAAATATACATTGTATCCTATTTAACCCATTTCTGTTAAGAATATGCATATAATTATTTTTTTACATTGGGATTATAGAAGGAATAGTGTTTATATATTTACATAGCAACATATTAAACCTATTTCTGATATGAATACGCATATAATTATATTGCTATATGGGGATTATGAGTTGAATATTGTTTATAAATATACATAGTAACGTATTTCACCCATTTCTGATAAGAATATGTATATGAGTATTTTACTACGTAGGGATTATGGGTGAAATATTGTTTATTAATTTACATAGGAACATATGACATCATTTCCTTTGAGAGATGATATCATTTCCTCTGCTGCTGTTTAGCATACAGCAGCAAAGGAATGATGTGATTGGCCGGCGGCGATCGCGAGGGGGGGGCCACGAACGGATGGCCTTCCTCTCATCTCCGATCGCCGTGGGACAAAAGACGGAAGCCTCGGGCACCGGGGGGGTCCGATCGGACCCCCCACCCGCGGAAGGCAAATCACGTATATGTACGTGATTTTGCCTGTCCGTGCCACCTTGCCGACGTAAATCGTCGTGAGGCGGTGGTCAAGTGGTTAATTTACATAGGAACATATTAAACATATTTCTGATATGAATATGCATAAAATTATTTTTCTACATGGGAATTATGGGTGGAATATTGTTTATAAATATACATAGGACGCTATTTAACCCATTTTCTGATACGAATATGCATATAATTATTTTTCTATATGCGGCTATTGGTGGAATACTGTTCATAAATATACATACGAACATATTTCACCCATTTCTGATAAGAATATGTATATGAGTATTTTACTACGTAGGGATTATGGGTGAAATATTGTTTATTAATTTACATAGAAACATATTAAACCTATTTCTGATATGAATATGAATAAAATTATTTTTCTACATGGGGATTATGAGTGGAATATTGTTTATAATTATTCATAGTAACTTATTTAACCCATTTCTGGTAAGAATATGCATTTAATTATTTTTCTGTATGGGGATTATGGGTGAAATACTGTTTTAAAATATACATAGTAACCTATTTAACCCATTTCTCATGAGAAAATGCAGATAATTATTTTTCTACATGGGAATTATGGATAGAATATTGTAGTTAAACATACATAGGAATATATTTAACCAATTTCTGATAAGAATATGCATATCATTATTTTTCTACATGGGGATTATGGGTGGAATATTGTTTATAAATATACTTAGCAACATATTAAACCTATTTCTGTTTGAACATGCATATAATTATTTTGCTATATGGGGATTATGGATTGAATATTGTTTATAAATATACATAGGACCTATTTAACCAATTTCTGATAAGAATATGCATATAATCATTTTTCTACATGGGGATTATAGATAGAATATTGTTTAGAAATATATATAGGAACCTATTTATCCCATTTCTTATAAAAAATATGCATATAATTATTTATCTACATGGGGATTATGGGTGGAATAATGTTTGTAAATATACATAGTAACCTATTTAACCCATTTCTCATAAGAATATGCATATAATTATTTTTCTACATGGGGATTATGGATGGAATATTGTTTATACATTTACATAGGAACATATTAAACCTATTTCTGATATGAATATGCATTTAATTATTTTTCTACATGGGGATTATGGGTGGAATATTGTTTATAAATATACATAGTAACTTATTTACCCATTTCACATAAGAATATGCATATAATTATTTTCTACATGGGGATTATAGGTGGAATACTGTTTTTAAATATACATAGTAACCTATTTAACCCATTTCTCATATGAATATGCATATCATTATTTTTCTACATGGGGATTATGGGTGGAATATTGTTTATAAATGTACATAGGACGCTATTTAACCCATTTTTGATACAAGTATGCATATAATTATTTTTCTACATAGGGATTATTGGTGGAATACTGTTTTTAAATATACATTTATTTCTCATAAGAATATGCATATAACTATTTTTTTACATGGGGATTATGAATGGAATATTGTAGTTAAACATACATAGGAATATATTTAACCAATTTCTGATAAGAATATGCATATAAGTATTTTTCTACGTAGGGATGATGGGTGAAATATTGTTTATAAATATACATAGGGACCTATTTAGCCCATTTCTGATAGGACTATGCATATCATTATTTTTCTACATGGGGATTATGGGTTCAATATTGTTTATAAATATACATAGGACCTATTTAACCAATTTTCTATTAAGAATATGCATATAATTATTTTTCTACATGGGGATTATAGTTAGAATATTGTTTATAAATATATATAGGAACCTATTTATGCCATTGCTTACAAAAATACGCATATCATTATTTTTCTACATATGGATTATGGGTGGAATATTGTTTATCAATATACATTGTAACCTATTTAACCCATTTCTGTTAACAATATGCATATAATTATTTTTTTACATGGGGATTATGGATGGAATATTGTTTATAAATTTACATAGCAACATATTAAACCTATTTCTGATATGAATGTGCATCTAATCATATTGCTATATGTGGATTATGGGTTGAATATTGTTTATAAATATACATAGGAACGCGTTTAAGCCATTTCTGATAAGAATATGCATATAATTATTTTTCTACATGGGGATTATGGGTGGAATATTTTTGATACATTTACATAGGAACATATTAAACCTATTTCTGATATGAATATGCATAACATTATTTTTCTACATGGGGATTATGGGTGGAATATTGTTTATAAATATACATAGTAACCTATTTAACCCATTTCTCATAAGAATATGCATATAATTATTTTTCTACATGGGGATTATGGATGGAATATTGTTGTTAAACATACATAGGAATATATTTATCCCATTTATCCCATTTCTTATAAAAATAAACATATAATTATTTTTCTACGTTTGGATTATGGGAGGAATATTGTTTATAAATATACATAGGAACCTAATTAAAGAATTTCTGATAAGAATATGCATATAATTTATTTCTACATGGGGATTATTGGTGGAATATTGTTTATATACATACATAGGACCCTATTTAACCAATTTGTGATAAGAATATGCATATAAGTATTTTTCTACATAGGGATTATGGGTGAAATATTGTTTATAAATATACATAGGAACCTAATTAGGAATATATTAAACCCATTTCTGATAAGAATATGAATATAATTATTTTTCTACATGTGGATTGTTTGTGGAATATTGTTTATAAATATACATAGGAACGTATTTAAGCCATTTCTGATAAGAATATGCATATAATTATATTTCTACATGGGGATTATGGGTGGAATATTGTTTATACATTTACATAGGAACATATTAAACCTATTTCTGATATGAATATGCATAACATTATTTTTCTACATGGGGATTATGGGTGGAATATTGTTTATAAATATACATAGTAACCTATTTAACCCATTTCTGATAAGTATATGCATATAATTATTTTTCAGTATGGGGATTATAGGTGGAATATTGTTTATAAATATACATAGGAACTGATTTAACCCATTTCTGGTAAGAACATGCATATAATTATTTTCTACATAGGGATTAATGGCGGAATACTGTTTTTAAATATACATAGTAACTTTTTAACCCATTTCTCACAAGAATATACATATAATTATTTTTCTACATGGGGATTATGGATGGAATATTGTTTCTTAAACATACATAGGAATATATTTATCCAATTTCTTATAAAAATACACATATAATTATTTTATTACATATGGATTATGGGTGGAATATTGTTTATAAATATACATAGGAACGTATTTAAGCCATTTCTGATAAGAATATGCATATAATTATTTTTCTACATGTGGATTATGGGTGGAATATTGTTTATACATTTACATAGGAACATATTAAACCTATTTCTGATATGAATATGCATAACATTATTTTTCTACATGGGGATTATGGGTGGAATATTGTTTATAAATATACATAGTAACCTAATTAACCCATTTCTGATAAGAATATGCACACAATTATTTCTCTACATGGGGATTATGGGTGGAATAATGTTTGTAAATATACATAGTAACCTATTTAACCCATTTCTCATAAGAATATGCATATAATTATTTTTCTACATATCTATTATGGGTGGAATATTGTTTATAAATATACATAGGAACGTATTTAAGCCATTTCTGATAAGATTATGCATATCATTTTTTTTCTATATGGGGTTATGGGTGGAATATTGTTTATAAATATACATAGGAACCTAATTAAAGCATTTCTGATAAGAATATGCATATAATTTTTTTTCTACATGGGGATTATTGGTGGAATATTGTTTATATACATACATAGGACCCTATTTAACCAATTTCTGATAAGAATATGCATATAAGTATTTTTCTACACAGGGATTATGGGTGAAATATTGTTTATAAATATACATAGGAACCTAATTAAAGCATTTCTGATAAGAATATGCATATAATATTTTTTCTGCATGGGGATTATAGTGCGAAATTGTTTAAAAAATATACATAGGAACCTATTTAACCCATTTCTGATAAGAATATGCATATAATTATTTTTCTACATAGGGATTATGAATGGAATATTCATTCTAGTTAAACATAGGGATTATGAATGGAATATTCATTCTAGTTAAACATACAAAGGAATATATTTAACCCATTTCTGATAAGAATACGAGTATAATTATTTTTCTACATGGGGATTATGGGTGGAATATTGTTTATAAATATACATAGGCACATAGTTAACCCAATTTCTGATAAGAATATGTATATAAGTATTTTTCTAGGGATTATGGGTGAAATAGTGTTTATTAATTTACATAGGAACATATTAAACATATTTCTGTTATGAATATGCATAAAATTATTTTTCTACATGGGGATTATGGGTGGAATATTGTTTATAAATATACATAGGACGCTATTTAACCCATTTTTGATACAAATATGCATATAATTATTTTTCTACATAGGGATTATTGGTGGAATACTGTTTTTAAATATACATAGTAACCTATTAAACCCATTTCTCATAAGAATATGCATATAACTATTTTTTTACATGGGGATTATGAATGGAATATTGTAGTTAAACATACATAGGAATATATTTAACCAATTTCTGATAAGAATATGCATATAAGTATTTTTCTACGTAGGGATGATGGGTGAAATATTGTTTATAAATATACATAGGGACCTATTTAGCCCATTTCTGATAAGAATATGCATATCATTATTTTTCTACATGGGGATTATGGGTTCAATATTGTTTATAAATATACATAGGACCTATTTAACCAATTTTCTATTAAGAATATGCATATAATTATTTTTCTACATGGGGATTATGGGTGGAATATTGTTTATAAATATACATAGTAACCTATTTAACCCATTTCTGATAAGAATATGCACATAATTATTTCTCTACATGGGGATTATGGGTGGAATAATGTTTGTAAATATACATAGTAACCTATTTAACCCATTTCTCATAAGAATATGCATATAATTATTTTTCTACATGGGGATTATGGATGGAATATTGTTTTTAAACATACATAGGAATATATTTATCCAATTTCTTATAAAAATATGCATATAATTATTTTTCTACATATATATTATGGGTGGAATATTGTTTATAAATATACATAGGAACGTATTTAAGCCATATCTGATAAGATTATGCATATAATTTTTTTTCTATATGGGGTTATGGGTGGAATATTGTTTATAAATATACATAGTAACCTATTTAACCCATTTCTGATAAGTATATGCATATAATTATTTTTCAGTATGGGGATTATAGGTGGAATATTGTTTATAAATATACATAGGAACTGATTTAACCCATTTCTGGTAAGAACATGCATATAATTATTTTCTACATAGGGATTAATGGCGGAATACTGTTTTTAAATATACATAGTAACTTTTTAACCCATTTCTCACAAGAATATACATATAATTATTTTTCTACATGGGGATTATGGATGGAATATTGTTTCTTAAACATACATAGGAATATATTTATCCAATTTCTTATAAAAATACACATATAATTATTTTATTACATATGGATTATGGGTGGAATATTGTTTATAAATATACATAGGAACGTATTTAAGCCATTTCTGATAAGAATATGCATATAATTATTTTTCTACATGTGGATTATGGGTGGAATATTGTTTATACATTTACATAGGAACATATTAAACCTATTTCTGATATGAATATGCATAACATTATTTTTCTACATGGGGATTATGGGTGGAATATTGTTTATAAATATACATAGTAACCTAATTAACCCATTTCTGATAAGAATATGCACACAATTATTTCTCTACATGGGGATTATGGGTGGAATAATGTTTGTAAATATACATAGTAACCTATTTAACCCATTTCTCATAAGAATATGCATATAATTATTTTTCTACATGGGGATTATGGATGGAATATTGTTTTTAAACATACATAGGAATATATTTATCCAATTTCTTATAAAAATACGCATATAATTATTTTTCTACATATCTATTATGGGTGGAATATTGTTTATAAATATACATAGGAACGTATTTAAGCCATTTCTGATAAGATTATGCATATCATTTTTTTTCTATATGGGGTTATGGGTGGAATATTGTTTATAAATATACATAGGAACCTAATTAAAGCATTTCTGATAAGAATATGCATATAATTTTTTTTCTACATGGGGATTATTGGTGGAATATTGTTTATATACATACATAGGACCCTATTTAACCAATTTCTGATAAGAATATGCATATAAGTATTTTTCTACACAGGGATTATGGGTGAAATATTGTTTATAAATATACATAGGAACCTAATTAAAGCATTTCTGATAAGAATATGCATATAATATATTTTTTCTGCATGGGGATTATAGTGGGAAATTGTTTAAAAAATATACATAGGAACCTATTTAACCCATTTCTGATAAGAATATGCATATAATTATTTTTCTACATAGGGATTATGAATGGAATATTCATTCTAGTTAAACATAGGGATTATGAATGGAATATTCATTCTAGTTAAACATACAAAGGAATATATTTAACCCATTTCTGATAAGAATACGAATATAATTATTTTTCTACATGGGGATTATGGGTGGAATATTGTTTATAAATATACATAGGCACATAGTTAACCCAATTTCTGATAAGAATATGTATATAAGTATTTTTCTAGGGATTATGGGTGAAATAGTGTTTATTAATTTACATAGGAACATATTAAACATATTTCTGTTATGAATATGCATAAAATTATTTTTCTACATGGGGATTATGGGTGGAATATTGTTTATAAATGTACATAGGACGCTATTTAACCCATTTTTGATACAAGTATGCATATAATTATTTTTCTACATAGGGATTATTGGTGGAATACTGTTTTTAAATATATATAGTAACCTATTAAACCCATTTTTCATAAGAATATGCATATAACTATTTTTTTACATGGGGATTATGAATGGAATATTGTAGTTAAACATACATAGGAATATATTTAACCAATTTCTGATAAGAATATGCATATAAGTATTTTTCTACGTAGGGATGATGGGTGAAATATTGTTTATAAATATACATAGGGACCTATTTAGCCCATTTCTGATAAGACTATGCATATCATTATTTTTCTACATGGGGATTATGGGTTCAATATTGTTTATAAATATACATAGGACCTATTTAACCAATTTTCTATTAAGAATATGCATATAATTATTTTTCTACATGGGGATTATAGTTAGAATATTGTTTATAAATATATATAGGAACCTATTTATGCCATTGCTTACAAAAATACGCATATCATTATTTTTCTACATATGGATTATGGGTGGAATATTGTTTATCAATATACATTGTAACCTATTTAACCCATTTCTGTTAACAATATGCATATAATTATTTTTTTACATGGGGATTATGGATGGAATATTGTTTATAAATTTACATAGCAACATATTAAACCTATTTCTGATATGAATGTGCATCTAATCATATTGCTATATGTGGATTATGGGTTGAATATTGTTTATAAATATACATAGGAACGCGTTTAAGCCATTTCTGATAAGAATATGCATATAATTATTTTTCTACATGGGGATTATGGGTGGAATATTTTTGATACATTTACATAGGAACATATTAAACCTATTTCTGATATGAATATGCGTAACATTATTTTTCTACATGGGGATTATGGGTGGAATATTGTTTATAAATATACATAGTAACCTATTTAACCCATTTCTCATAAGAATATGCATATAATTATTTTTCTACATGGGGATTATGGATGGAATATTGTTGTTAAACATACATAGGAATATATTTATCCCATTTATCCCATTTCTTATAAAAATAAACATATAATTATTTTTCTACGTTTGGATTATGGGAGGAATATTGTTTATAAATATACATAGGAACCTAATTAAAGAATTTCTGATAAGAATATGCATATAATTTATTTCTACATGGGGATTATTGGTGGAATATTGTTTATATACATACATAGGACCCTATTTAACCAATTTGTGATAAGAATATGCATATAAGTATTTTTCTACATAGGGATTATGGGTGAAATATTGTTTATAAATATACATAGGAACCTAATTAGGAATATATTAAACCCATTTCTGATAAGAATATGAATATAATTATTTTTCTACATGTGGATTGTTTGTGGAATATTGTTTATAAATATACATAGGAACGTATTTAAGCCATTTCTGATAAGAATATGCATATAATTATATTTCTACATGGGGATTATGGGTGGAATATTGTTTATACATTTACATAGGAACATATTAAACCTATTTCTGATATGAATATGCATAACATTATTTTTCTACATGGGGATTATGGGTGGAATATTGTTTATAAATATACATAGTAACCTATTTAACCCATTTCTGATAAGTATATGCATATAATTATTTTTCAGTATGGGGATTATAGGTGGAATATTGTTTATAAATATACATAGGAACTGATTTAACCCATTTCTGGTAAGAACATGCATATAATTATTTTCTACATAGGGATTAATGGCGGAATACTGTTTTTAAATATACATAGTAACTTTTTAACCCATTTCTCACAAGAATATACATATAATTATTTTTCTACATGGGGATTATGGATGGAATATTGTTTCTTAAACATACATAGGAATATATTTATCCAATTTCTTATAAAAATACACATATAATTATTTTATTACATATGGATTATGGGTGGAATATTGTTTATAAATATACATAGGAACGTATTTAAGCCATTTCTGATAAGAATATGCATATAATTATTTTTCTACATGTGGATTATGGGTGGAATATTGTTTATACATTTACATAGGAACATATTAAACCTATTTCTGATATGAATATGCATAACATTATTTTTCTACATGGGGATTATGGGTGGAATATTGTTTATAAATATACATAGTAACCTAATTAACCCATTTCTGATAAGAATATGCACACAATTATTTCTCTACATGGGGATTATGGGTGGAATAATGTTTGTAAATATACATAGTAACCTATTTAACCCATTTCTCATAAGAATATGCATATAATTATTTTTCTACATGGGGATTATGGATGGAATATTGTTTTTAAACATACATAGGAATATATTTATCCAATTTCTTATAAAAATACGCATATAATTATTTTTCTACATATCTATTATGGGTGGAATATTGTTTATAAATATACATAGGAACGTATTTAAGCCATTTCTGATAAGATTATGCATATCATTTTTTTTCTATATGGGGTTATGGGTGGAATATTGTTTATAAATATACATAGGAACCTAATTAAAGCATTTCTGATAAGAATATGCATATAATTTTTTTTCTACATGGGGATTATTGGTGGAATATTGTTTATATACATACATAGGACCCTATTTAACCAATTTCTGATAAGAATATGCATATAAGTATTTTTCTACACAGGGATTATGGGTGAAATATTGTTTATAAATATACATAGGAACCTAATTAAAGCATTTCTGATAAGAATATGCATATAATATTTTTTCTGCATGGGGATTATAGTGCGAAATTGTTTAAAAAATATACATAGGAACCTATTTAACCCATTTCTGATAAGAATATGCATATAATTATTTTTCTACATAGGGATTATGAATGGAATATTCATTCTAGTTAAACATAGGGATTATGAATGGAATATTCATTCTAGTTAAACATACAAAGGAATATATTTAACCCATTTCTGATAAGAATACGAGTATAATTATTTTTCTACATGGGGATTATGGGTGGAATATTGTTTATAAATATACATAGGCACATAGTTAACCCAATTTCTGATAAGAATATGTATATAAGTATTTTTCTAGGGATTATGGGTGAAATAGTGTTTATTAATTTACATAGGAACATATTAAACATATTTCTGTTATGAATATGCATAAAATTATTTTTCTACATGGGGATTATGGGTGGAATATTGTTTATAAATATACATAGGACGCTATTTAACCCATTTTTGATACAAATATGCATATAATTATTTTTCTACATAGGGATTATTGGTGGAATACTGTTTTTAAATATACATAGTAACCTATTAAACCCATTTCTCATAAGAATATGCATATAACTATTTTTTTACATGGGGATTATGAATGGAATATTGTAGTTAAACATACATAGGAATATATTTAACCAATTTCTGATAAGAATATGCATATAAGTATTTTTCTACGTAGGGATGATGGGTGAAATATTGTTTATAAATATACATAGGGACCTATTTAGCCCATTTCTGATAAGAATATGCATATCATTATTTTTCTACATGGGGATTATGGGTTCAATATTGTTTATAAATATACATAGGACCTATTTAACCAATTTTCTATTAAGAATATGCATATAATTATTTTTCTACATGGGGATTATGGGTGGAATATTGTTTATAAATATACATAGTAACCTATTTAACCCATTTCTGATAAGAATATGCACATAATTATTTCTCTACATGGGGATTATGGGTGGAATAATGTTTGTAAATATACATAGTAACCTATTTAACCCATTTCTCATAAGAATATGCATATAATTATTTTTCTACATGGGGATTATGGATGGAATATTGTTTTTAAACATACATAGGAATATATTTATCCAATTTCTTATAAAAATATGCATATAATTATTTTTCTACATATATATTATGGGTGGAATATTGTTTATAAATATACATAGGAACGTATTTAAGCCATTTCTGATAAGATTATGCATATAATTTTTTTTCTATATGGGGTTATGGGTGGAATATTGTTTATAAATATACATAGTAACCTATTTAACCCATTTCTGATAAGTATATGCATATAATTATTTTTCAGTATGGGGATTATAGGTGGAATATTGTTTATAAATATACATAGGAACTGATTTAACCCATTTCTGGTAAGAACATGCATATAATTATTTTCTACATAGGGATTAATGGCGGAATACTGTTTTTAAATATACATAGTAACTTTTTAACCCATTTCTCACAAGAATATACATATAATTATTTTTCTACATGGGGATTATGGATGGAATATTGTTTCTTAAACATACATAGGAATATATTTATCCAATTTCTTATAAAAATACACATATAATTATTTTATTACATATGGATTATGGGTGGAATATTGTTTATAAATATACATAGGAACGTATTTAAGCCATTTCTGATAAGAATATGCATATAATTATTTTTCTACATGTGGATTATGGGTGGAATATTGTTTATACATTTACATAGGAACATATTAAACCTATTTCTGATATGAATATGCATAACATTATTTTTCTACATGGGGATTATGGGTGGAATATTGTTTATAAATATACATAGTAACCTAATTAACCCATTTCTGATAAGAATATGCACACAATTATTTCTCTACATGGGGATTATGGGTGGAATAATGTTTGTAAATATACATAGTAACCTATTTAACCCATTTCTCATAAGAATATGCATATAATTATTTTTCTACATGGGGATTATGGATGGAATATTGTTTTTAAACATACATAGGAATATATTTATCCAATTTCTTATAAAAATACGCATATAATTATTTTTCTACATATCTATTATGGGTGGAATATTGTTTATAAATATACATAGGAACGTATTTAAGCCATTTCTGATAAGATTATGCATATCATTTTTTTTCTATATGGGGTTATGGGTGGAATATTGTTTATAAATATACATAGGAACCTAATTAAAGCATTTCTGATAAGAATATGCATATAATTTTTTTTCTACATGGGGATTATTGGTGGAATATTGTTTATATACATACATAGGACCCTATTTAACCAATTTCTGATAAGAATATGCATATAAGTATTTTTCTACACAGGGATTATGGGTGAAATATTGTTTATAAATATACATAGGAACCTAATTAAAGCATTTCTGATAAGAATATGCATATAATATATTTTTTCTGCATGGGGATTATAGTGGGAAATTGTTTAAAAAATATACATAGGAACCTATTTAACCCATTTCTGATAAGAATATGCATATAATTATTTTTCTACATAGGGATTATGAATGGAATATTCATTCTAGTTAAACATAGGGATTATGAATGGAATATTCATTCTAGTTAAACATACAAAGGAATATATTTAACCCATTTCTGATAAGAATACGAATATAATTATTTTTCTACATGGGGATTATGGGTGGAATATTGTTTATAAATATACATAGGCACATAGTTAACCCAATTTCTGATAAGAATATGTATATAAGTATTTTTCTAGGGATTATGGGTGAAATAGTGTTTATTAATTTACATAGGAACATATTAAACATATTTCTGTTATGAATATGCATAAAATTATTTTTCTACATGGGGATTATGGGTGGAATATTGTTTATAAATGTACATAGGACGCTATTTAACCCATTTTTGATACAAGTATGCATATAATTATTTTTCTACATAGGGATTATTGGTGGAATACTGTTTTTAAATATACATAGTAACCTATTAAACCCATTTCTCATAAGAATATGCATATAACTATTTTTTTACATGGGGATTATGAATGGAATATTGTAGTTAAACATACATAGGAATATATTTAACCAATTTCTGATAAGAATATGCATATAAGTATTTTTCTACGTAGGGATGATGGGTGAAATATTGTTTATAAATATACATAGGGACCTATTTAGCCCATTTCTGATAAGACTATGCATATCATTATTTTTCTACATGGGGATTATGGGTTCAATATTGTTTATAAATATACATAGGACCTATTTAACCAATTTTCTATTAAGAATATGCATATAATTATTTTTCTACATGGGGATTATAGTTAGAATATTGTTTATAAATATATATAGGAACCTATTTATGCCATTGCTTACAAAAATACGCATATCATTATTTTTCTACATATGGATTATGGGTGGAATATTGTTTATCAATATACATTGTAACCTATTTAACCCATTTCTGTTAACAATATGCATATAATTATTTTTTTACATGGGGATTATGGATGGAATATTGTTTATAAATTTACATAGCAACATATTAAACCTATTTCTGATATGAATGTGCATCTAATCATATTGCTATATGTGGATTATGGGTTGAATATTGTTTATAAATATACATAGGAACGCGTTTAAGCCATTTCTGATAAGAATATGCATATAATTATTTTTCTACATGGGGATTATGGGTGGAATATTTTTGATACATTTACATAGGAACATATTAAACCTATTTCTGATATGAATATGCATAACATTATTTTTCTACATGGGGATTATGGGTGGAATATTGTTTATAAATATACATAGTAACCTATTTAACCCATTTCTCATAAGAATATGCATATAATTATTTTTCTACATGGGGATTATGGATGGAATATTGTTGTTAAACATACATAGGAATATATTTATCCCATTTATCCCATTTCTTATAAAAATAAACATATAATTATTTTTCTACATTTGGATTATGGGAGGAATATTGTTTATAAATATACATAGGAACCTAATTAAAGAATTTCTGATAAGAATATGCATATAATTTATTTCTACATGGGGATTATTGGTGGAATATTGTTTATATACATACATAGGACCCTATTTAACCAATTTGTGATAAGAATATGCATATAAGTATTTTTCTACATAGGGATTATGGGTGAAATATTGTTTATAAATATACATAGGAACCTAATTAGGAATATATTAAACCCATTTCTGATAAGAATATGAATATAATTATTTTTCTACATGTGGATTGTTTGTGGAATATTGTTTATAAATATACATAGGAACGTATTTAAGCCATTTCTGATAAGAATATGCATATAATTATATTTCTACATGGGGATTATGGGTGGAATATTGTTTATACATTTACATAGGAACATATTAAACCTATTTCTGATATGAATATGCATAACATTATTTTTCTACATGGGGATTATGGGTGGAATATTGTTTATAAATATACATAGTAACCTATTTAACCCATTTCTGATAAGTATATGCATATAATTATTTTTCAGTATGGGGATTATAGGTGGAATATTGTTTATAAATATACATAGGAACTGATTTAACCCATTTCTGGTAAGAACATGCATATAATTATTTTCTACATAGGGATTAATGGCGGAATACTGTTTTTAAATATACATAGTAACTTTTTAACCCATTTCTCACAAGAATATACATATAATTATTTTTCTACATGGGGATTATGGATGGAATATTGTTTCTTAAACATACATAGGAATATATTTATCCAATTTCTTATAAAAATACACATATAATTATTTTATTACATATGGATTATGGGTGGAATATTGTTTATAAATATACATAGGAACGTATTTAAGCCATTTCTGATAAGAATATGCATATAATTATTTTTCTACATGTGGATTATGGGTGGAATATTGTTTATACATTTACATAGGAACATATTAAACCTATTTCTGATATGAATATGCATAACATTATTTTTCTACATGGGGATTATGGGTGGAATATTGTTTATAAATATACATAGTAACCTAATTAACCCATTTCTGATAAGAATATGCACACAATTATTTCTCTACATGGGGATTATGGGTGGAATAATGTTTGTAAATATACATAGTAACCTATTTAACCCATTTCTCATAAGAATATGCATATAATTATTTTTCTACATGGGGATTATGGATGGAATATTGTTTTTAAACATACATAGGAATATATTTATCCAATTTCTTATAAAAATACGCATATAATTATTTTTCTACATATCTATTATGGGTGGAATATTGTTTATAAATATACATAGGAACGTATTTAAGCCATTTCTGATAAGATTATGCATATCATTTTTTTTCTATATGGGGTTATGGGTGGAATATTGTTTATAAATATACATAGGAACCTAATTAAAGCATTTCTGATAAGAATATGCATATAATTTTTTTTCTACATGGGGATTATTGGTGGAATATTGTTTATATACATACATAGGACCCTATTTAACCAATTTCTGATAAGAATATGCATATAAGTATTTTTCTACACAGGGATTATGGGTGAAATATTGTTTATAAATATACATAGGAACCTAATTAAAGCATTTCTGATAAGAATATGCATATAATATTTTTTCTGCATGGGGATTATAGTGCGAAATTGTTTAAAAAATATACATAGGAACCTATTTAACCCATTTCTGATAAGAATATGCATATAATTATTTTTCTACATAGGGATTATGAATGGAATATTCATTCTAGTTAAACATAGGGATTATGAATGGAATATTCATTCTAGTTAAACATACAAAGGAATATATTTAACCCATTTCTGATAAGAATACGAGTATAATTATTTTTCTACATGGGGATTATGGGTGGAATATTGTTTATAAATATACATAGGCACATAGTTAACCCAATTTCTGATAAGAATATGTATATAAGTATTTTTCTAGGGATTATGGGTGAAATAGTGTTTATTAATTTACATAGGAACATATTAAACATATTTCTGTTATGAATATGCATAAAATTATTTTTCTACATGGGGATTATGGGTGGAATATTGTTTATAAATATACATAGGACGCTATTTAACCCATTTTTGATACAAATATGCATATAATTATTTTTCTACATAGGGATTATTGGTGGAATACTGTTTTTAAATATACATAGTAACCTATTAAACCCATTTCTCATAAGAATATGCATATAACTATTTTTTTACATGGGGATTATGAATGGAATATTGTAGTTAAACATACATAGGAATATATTTAACCAATTTCTGATAAGAATATGCATATAAGTATTTTTCTACGTAGGGATGATGGGTGAAATATTGTTTATAAATATACATAGGGACCTATTTAGCCCATTTCTGATAAGAATATGCATATCATTATTTTTCTACATGGGGATTATGGGTTCAATATTGTTTATAAATATACATAGGACCTATTTAACCAATTTTCTATTAAGAATATGCATATAATTATTTTTCTACATGGGGATTATGGGTGGAATATTGTTTATAAATATACATAGTAACCTATTTAACCCATTTCTGATAAGAATATGCACATAATTATTTCTCTACATGGGGATTATGGGTGGAATAATGTTTGTAAATATACATAGTAACCTATTTAACCCATTTCTCATAAGAATATGCATATAATTATTTTTCTACATGGGGATTATGGATGGAATATTGTTTTTAAACATACATAGGAATATATTTATCCAATTTCTTATAAAAATATGCATATAATTATTTTTCTACATATATATTATGGGTGGAATATTGTTTATAAATATACATAGGAACGTATTTAAGCCATTTCTGATAAGATTATGCATATAATTTTTTTTCTATATGGGGTTATGGGTGGAATATTGTTTATAAATATACATAGTAACCTATTTAACCCATTTCTGATAAGTATATGCATATAATTATTTTTCAGTATGGGGATTATAGGTGGAATATTGTTTATAAATATACATAGGAACTGATTTAACCCATTTCTGGTAAGAACATGCATATAATTATTTTCTACATAGGGATTAATGGCGGAATACTGTTTTTAAATATACATAGTAACTTTTTAACCCATTTCTCACAAGAATATACATATAATTATTTTTCTACATGGGGATTATGGATGGAATATTGTTTCTTAAACATACATAGGAATATATTTATCCAATTTCTTATAAAAATACACATATAATTATTTTATTACATATGGATTATGGGTGGAATATTGTTTATAAATATACATAGGAACGTATTTAAGCCATTTCTGATAAGAATATGCATATAATTATTTTTCTACATGTGGATTATGGGTGGAATATTGTTTATACATTTACATAGGAACATATTAAACCTATTTCTGATATGAATATGCATAACATTATTTTTCTACATGGGGATTATGGGTGGAATATTGTTTATAAATATACATAGTAACCTAATTAACCCATTTCTGATAAGAATATGCACACAATTATTTCTCTACATGGGGATTATGGGTGGAATAATGTTTGTAAATATACATAGTAACCTATTTAACCCATTTCTCATAAGAATATGCATATAATTATTTTTCTACATGGGGATTATGGATGGAATATTGTTTTTAAACATACATAGGAATATATTTATCCAATTTCTTATAAAAATACGCATATAATTATTTTTCTACATATCTATTATGGGTGGAATATTGTTTATAAATATACATAGGAACGTATTTAAGCCATTTCTGATAAGATTATGCATATCATTTTTTTTCTATATGGGGTTATGGGTGGAATATTGTTTATAAATATACATAGGAACCTAATTAAAGCATTTCTGATAAGAATATGCATATAATTTTTTTTCTACATGGGGATTATTGGTGGAATATTGTTTATATACATACATAGGACCCTATTTAACCAATTTCTGATAAGAATATGCATATAAGTATTTTTCTACACAGGGATTATGGGTGAAATATTGTTTATAAATATACATAGGAACCTAATTAAAGCATTTCTGATAAGAATATGCATATAATATATTTTTTCTGCATGGGGATTATAGTGGGAAATTGTTTAAAAAATATACATAGGAACCTATTTAACCCATTTCTGATAAGAATATGCATATAATTATTTTTCTACATAGGGATTATGAATGGAATATTCATTCTAGTTAAACATAGGGATTATGAATGGAATATTCATTCTAGTTAAACATACAAAGGAATATATTTAACCCATTTCTGATAAGAATACGAATATAATTATTTTTCTACATGGGGATTATGGGTGGAATATTGTTTATAAATATACATAGGCACATAGTTAACCCAATTTCTGATAAGAATATGTATATAAGTATTTTTCTAGGGATTATGGGTGAAATAGTGTTTATTAATTTACATAGGAACATATTAAACATATTTCTGTTATGAATATGCATAAAATTATTTTTCTACATGGGGATTATGGGTGGAATATTGTTTATAAATGTACATAGGACGCTATTTAACCCATTTTTGATACAAGTATGCATATAATTATTTTTCTACATAGGGATTATTGGTGGAATACTGTTTTTAAATATACATAGTAACCTATTAAACCCATTTCTCATAAGAATATGCATATAACTATTTTTTTACATGGGGATTATGAATGGAATATTGTAGTTAAACATACATAGGAATATATTTAACCAATTTCTGATAAGAATATGCATATAAGTATTTTTCTACGTAGGGATGATGGGTGAAATATTGTTTATAAATATACATAGGGACCTATTTAGCCCATTTCTGATAAGACTATGCATATCATTATTTTTCTACATGGGGATTATGGGTTCAATATTGTTTATAAATATACATAGGACCTATTTAACCAATTTTCTATTAAGAATATGCATATAATTATTTTTCTACATGGGGATTATAGTTAGAATATTGTTTATAAATATATATAGGAACCTATTTATGCCATTGCTTACAAAAATACGCATATCATTATTTTTCTACATATGGATTATGGGTGGAATATTGTTTATCAATATACATTGTAACCTATTTAACCCATTTCTGTTAACAATATGCATATAATTATTTTTTTACATGGGGATTATGGATGGAATATTGTTTATAAATTTACATAGCAACATATTAAACCTATTTCTGATATGAATGTGCATCTAATCATATTGCTATATGTGGATTATGGGTTGAATATTGTTTATAAATATACATAGGAACGCGTTTAAGCCATTTCTGATAAGAATATGCATATAATTATTTTTCTACATGGGGATTATGGGTGGAATATTTTTGATACATTTACATAGGAACATATTAAACCTATTTCTGATATGAATATGCATAACATTATTTTTCTACATGGGGATTATGGGTGGAATATTGTTTATAAATATACATAGTAACCTATTTAACCCATTTCTCATAAGAATATGCATATAATTATTTTTCTACATGGGGATTATGGATGGAATATTGTTGTTAAACATACATAGGAATATATTTATCCCATTTATCCCATTTCTTATAAAAATAAACATATAATTATTTTTCTACATTTGGATTATGGGAGGAATATTGTTTATAAATATACATAGGAACCTAATTAAAGAATTTCTGATAAGAATATGCATATAATTTATTTCTACATGGGGATTATTGGTGGAATATTGTTTATATACATACATAGGACCCTATTTAACCAATTTGTGATAAGAATATGCATATAAGTATTTTTCTACATAGGGATTATGGGTGAAATATTGTTTATAAATATACATAGGAACCTAATTAGGAATATATTAAACCCATTTCTGATAAGAATATGAATATAATTATTTTTCTACATGTGGATTGTTTGTGGAATATTGTTTATAAATATACATAGGAACGTATTTAAGCCATTTCTGATAAGAATATGCATATAATTATATTTCTACATGGGGATTATGGGTGGAATATTGTTTATACATTTACATAGGAACATATTAAACCTATTTCTGATATGAATATGCATAACATTATTTTTCTACATGGGGATTATGGGTGGAATATTGTTTATAAATATACATAGTAACCTATTTAACCCATTTCTGATAAGTATATGCATATAATTATTTTTCAGTATGGGGATTATAGGTGGAATATTGTTTATAAATATACATAGGAACTGATTTAACCCATTTCTGGTAAGAACATGCATATAATTATTTTCTACATAGGGATTAATGGCGGAATACTGTTTTTAAATATACATAGTAACTTTTTAACCCATTTCTCACAAGAATATACATATAATTATTTTTCTACATGGGGATTATGGATGGAATATTGTTTCTTAAACATACATAGGAATATATTTATCCAATTTCTTATAAAAATACACATATAATTATTTTATTACATATGGATTATGGGTGGAATATTGTTTATAAATATACATAGGAACGTATTTAAGCCATTTCTGATAAGAATATGCATATAATTATTTTTCTACATGTGGATTATGGGTGGAATATTGTTTATACATTTACATAGGAACATATTAAACCTATTTCTGATATGAATATGCATAACATTATTTTTCTACATGGGAATTATGGGTGGAATATTGTTTATAAATATACATAGTAACCTAATTAACCCATTTCTGATAAGAATATGCACATAATTATTTCTCTACATGGGGATTATGGGTGGAATAATGTTTGTAAATATACATAGTAACCTATTTAACCCATTTCTCATAAGAATATGCATATAATTATTTTTCTACATGGGGATTATGGATGGAATATTGTTTTTAAACATACATAGGAATATATTTATCCAATTTCTTATAAAAATATGCATATAATTATTTTTCTACATATATATTATGGGTGGAATATTGTTTATAAATATACATAGGAACGTATTTAAGCCATTTCTGATAAGATTATGCATATAATTTTTTTTCTATATGGGGTTATGGGTGGAATATTGTTTATGAATATATACATAGGAACCTAATTAAAACATTTCTGATAAGAATATGCATATAATTTTTTTTTCTACATGGGGATTATTGGTGGAATATTGTTTATATACATACATAGGACCCTATTTAACCAGTTTCTGATAAGAATATGCATATAAGTATTTTTCTACACAGGGATTATGGGTGAAATATTGTTTATAAATATACATAGGAACCTAATTAAAGCATTTCTGATAAGAATATGCATATAATATTTTTTCTGCATGGGGATTATAGTGGGAAATTGTTTAAAAAATATACATAGGAACCTATTTAACCCATTTCTGATAAGAATATGCATATAATTATTTTTCTACATAGGGATTATGAATGGAATATTCATTCTAGTTAAACATAGGGATTATGAATGGAATATTCATTCTAGTTAAACATACAAAGGAATATATTTAACCCATTTCTGATAAGAATACGAGTATAATTATTTTTCTACATGGGGATTATGGGTGGAATATTGTTTATAAATATACATAGGCACATAGTTAACCCAATTTCTGATAAGAATATGTATATAAGTATTTTTCTAGGGATTATGGGTGAAATAGTGTTTATTAATTTACATAGGAACATATTAAACATATTTCTGTTATGAATATGCATAAAATTATTTTTCTACATGGGGATTATGGGTGGAATATTGTTTATAAATATACATAGGACGCTATTTAACCCATTTTTGATACAAATATGCATATAATTATTTTTCTACATAGGGATTATTGGTGGAATACTGTTTTTAAATATACATAGTAACCTATTAAACCCATTTCTCATAAGAATATGCATATAACTATTTTTTTACATGGGGATTATGAATGGAATATTGTAGTTAAATATACATAGGAATATATTTAACCAATTTCTGATAAGAATATGCATATAAGTATTTTTCTACGTAGGGATGATGGGTGAAATATTGTTTATAAATATACATAGGACCTATTTAACCAATTTTCTATTAAGAATATGCATATAATTATTTTTCTACATGGGGATTATAGTTAGAATATTGTTTATAAATATATATAGGAACCTATTTATGCCATTGCTTACAAAAATACGCATATCATTATTTTTCTACATATGGATTATGGGTGGAATATTGTTTATCAATATACATTGTAACCTATTTAACCCATTTCTGTTAACAATATGCATATAATTATTTTTTTACATGGGGATTATGGATGGAATATTGTTTATAAATTTACATAGCAACATATTAAACCTATTTCTGATATGAATGTGCATCTAATCATATTGCTATATGTGGATTATGGGTTGAATATTGTTTATAAATATACATAGGAACGCGTTTAAGCCATTTCTGATAAGAATATGCATATAATTATTTTTCTACATGGGGATTATGGGTGGAATATTTTTGATACATTTACATAGGAACATATTAAACCTATTTCTGATATGAATATGCATAACATTATTTTTCTACATGGGGATTATGGGTGGAATATTGTTTATAAATATACATAGTAACCTATTTAACCCATTTCTCATAAGAATATGCATATAATTATTTTTCTACATGGGGATTATGGATGGAATATTGTTGTTAAACATACATAGGAATATTTTTATCCCATTTCTTATAAAAATATGCATATATTTTTTTTCTACATATGGATTATGGGAGGAATATTGTTTATAAATATACATAGGAACCTAATTAAAGCATTTCTGATAAGAATATGCATATCATTTTTTTTCTACATGGGTATTTATATATATATACATAGGACCTTATTTAACCAATTTCTGATAAGAATATGCATATAAGTATTTTTCTACATATGGATTATGGGTGAAATATTGTTTATAAATATACATAGGAACCTATTTAGCCAATTTCTGATAAGAATATGCATATAATTATTTTTCTACATAGGGATTATGGGTCTAATATTGTTAATAAATATACATAGCAACATATTAAACCTATTTCTGTTTGAATATAATTAGTTTGCTATATGGGGATTATGGATTGAATATTGTTTATAAATATACATAGGAACCTATTTATCTATTTTCTTATAAAAATATGCATATCATTATTATTCTACATATGGATTATGGGTGGAATATTGTTTATAAATATACATAGGAACCTATTTATCTATTTTCTCATAAAAATATGCATATCATTATTTTTCGACATATGGATTATGGGTGGAATATTGTTTATAAATATACATTGTATCCTATTTAACCCATTTCTGTTAAGAATATGCATATAATTATTTTTTTACATTGGGATTATAGAAGGAATAGTGTTTATATATTTACATAGCAACATATTAAACCTATTTCTGATATGAATACGCATATAATTATATTGCTATATGGGGATTATGAGTTGAATATTGTTTATAAATATACATAGTAACGTATTTCACCCATTTCTGATAAGAATATGTATATGAGTATTTTACTACGTAGGGATTATGGGTGAAATATTGTTTATTAATTTACATAGGAACATATGACATCATTTCCTTTGAGAGATGATATCATTTCCTCTGCTGCTGTTTAGCATACAGCAGCAAAGGAATGATGTGATTGGCCGGCGGCGATCGCGAGGGGGGGGCCACGAACGGATGGCCTTCCTCTCATCTCCGATCGCCGTGGGACAAAAGACGGAAGCCTCGGGCACCGGGGGGGTCCGATCGGACCCCCCACCCGCGGAAGGCAAATCACGTATATGTACGTGATTTTGCCTGTCCGTGCCACCTTGCCGACGTAAATCGTCGTGAGGCGGTGGTCAAGTGGTTAATTTACATAGGAACATATTAAACATATTTCTGATATGAATATGCATAAAATTATTTTTCTACATGGGAATTATGGGTGGAATATTGTTTATAAATATACATAGGACGCTATTTAACCCATTTTCTGATACGAATATGCATATAATTATTTTTCTATATGCGGCTATTGGTGGAATACTGTTCATAAATATACATACGAACATATTTCACCCATTTCTGATAAGAATATGTATATGAGTATTTTACTACGTAGGGATTATGGGTGAAATATTGTTTATTAATTTACATAGAAACATATTAAACCTATTTCTGATATGAATATGAATAAAATTATTTTTCTACATGGGGATTATGAGTGGAATATTGTTTATAATTATTCATAGTAACTTATTTAACCCATTTCTGGTAAGAATATGCATTTAATTATTTTTCTGTATGGGGATTATGGGTGAAATACTGTTTTAAAATATACATAGTAACCTATTTAACCCATTTCTCATGAGAAAATGCAGATAATTATTTTTCTACATGGGAATTATGGATAGAATATTGTAGTTAAACATACATAGGAATATATTTAACCAATTTCTGATAAGAATATGCATATCATTATTTTTCTACATGGGGATTATGGGTGGAATATTGTTTATAAATATACTTAGCAACATATTAAACCTATTTCTGTTTGAACATGCATATAATTATTTTGCTATATGGGGATTATGGATTGAATATTGTTTATAAATATACATAGGACCTATTTAACCAATTTCTGATAAGAATATGCATATAATCATTTTTCTACATGGGGATTATAGATAGAATATTGTTTAGAAATATATATAGGAACCTATTTATCCCATTTCTTATAAAAAATATGCATATAATTATTTATCTACATGGGGATTATGGGTGGAATAATGTTTGTAAATATACATAGTAACCTATTTAACCCATTTCTCATAAGAATATGCATATAATTATTTTTCTACATGGGGATTATGGATGGAATATTGTTTATACATTTACATAGGAACATATTAAACCTATTTCTGATATGAATATGCATTTAATTATTTTTCTACATGGGGATTATGGGTGGAATATTGTTTATAAATATACATAGTAACTTATTTACCCATTTCACATAAGAATATGCATATAATTATTTTCTACATGGGGATTATAGGTGGAATACTGTTTTTAAATATACATAGTAACCTATTTAACCCATTTCTCATATGAATATGCATATCATTATTTTTCTACATGGGGATTATGGGTGGAATATTGTTTATAAATGTACATAGGACGCTATTTAACCCATTTTTGATACAAGTATGCATATAATTATTTTTCTACATAGGGATTATTGGTGGAATACTGTTTTTAAATATACATAGTAACCTATTAAACCCATTTCTCATAAGAATATGCATATAACTATTTTTTTACATGGGGATTATGAATGGAATATTGTAGTTAAACATACATAGGAATATATTTAACCAATTTCTGATAAGAATATGCATATAAGTATTTTTCTACGTAGGGATGATGGGTGAAATATTGTTTATAAATATACATAGGGACCTATTTAGCCCATTTCTGATAGGACTATGCATATCATTATTTTTCTACATGGGGATTATGGGTTCAATATTGTTTATAAATATACATAGGACCTATTTAACCAATTTTCTATTAAGAATATGCATATAATTATTTTTCTACATGGGGATTATAGTTAGAATATTGTTTATAAATATATATAGGAACCTATTTATGCCATTGCTTACAAAAATACGCATATCATTATTTTTCTACATATGGATTATGGGTGGAATATTGTTTATCAATATACATTGTAACCTATTTAACCCATTTCTGTTAACAATATGCATATAATTATTTTTTTACATGGGGATTATGGATGGAATATTGTTTATAAATTTACATAGCAACATATTAAACCTATTTCTGATATGAATGTGCATCTAATCATATTGCTATATGTGGATTATGGGTTGAATATTGTTTATAAATATACATAGGAACGCGTTTAAGCCATTTCTGATAAGAATATGCATATAATTATTTTTCTACATGGGGATTATGGGTGGAATATTTTTGATACATTTACATAGGAACATATTAAACCTATTTCTGATATGAATATGCATAACATTATTTTTCTACATGGGGATTATGGGTGGAATATTGTTTATAAATATACATAGTAACCTATTTAACCCATTTCTCATAAGAATATGCATATAATTATTTTTCTACATGGGGATTATGGATGGAATATTGTTGTTAAACATACATAGGAATATATTTATCCCATTTATCCCATTTCTTATAAAAATAAACATATAATTATTTTTCTACGTTTGGATTATGGGAGGAATATTGTTTATAAATATACATAGGAACCTAATTAAAGAATTTCTGATAAGAATATGCATATAATTTATTTCTACATGGGGATTATTGGTGGAATATTGTTTATATACATACATAGGACCCTATTTAACCAATTTGTGATAAGAATATGCATATAAGTATTTTTCTACATAGGGATTATGGGTGAAATATTGTTTATAAATATACATAGGAACCTAATTAGGAATATATTAAACCCATTTCTGATAAGATTATGAATATAATTATTTTTCTACATGTGGATTGTTTGTGGAATATTGTTTATAAATATACATAGGAACGTATTTAAGCCATTTATGATAAGAATATGCATATAATTATATTTCTACATGGGGATTATGGGTGGAATATTGTTTATACATTTACATAGGAACATATTAAACCTATTTCTGATATGAATATGCATAACATTATTTTTCTACATGGGGATTATGGGTGGAATATTGTTTATAAATATACATAGTAACCTATTTAACCCATTTCTGATAAGTATATGCATATAATTATTTTTCAGTATGGGGATTATAGGTGGAATATTGTTTATAAATATACATAGGAACTGATTTAACCCATTTCTGGTAAGAACATGCATATAATTATTTTCTACATAGGGATTAATGGCGGAATACTGTTTTTAAATATACATAGTAACTTTTTAACCCATTTCTCACAAGAATATACATATAATTATTTTTCTACATGGGGATTATGGATGGAATATTGTTTCTTAAACATACATAGGAATATATTTATCCAATTTCTTATAAAAATACACATATAATTATTTTATTACATATGGATTATGGGTGGAATATTGTTTATAAATATACATAGGAACGTATTTAAGCCATTTCTGATAAGAATATGCATATAATTATTTTTCTACATGTGGATTATGGGTGGAATATTGTTTATACATTTACATAGGAACATATTAAACCTATTTCTGATATGAATATGCATAACATTATTTTTCTACATGGGAATTATGGGTGGAATATTGTTTATAAATATACATAGTAACCTAATTAACCCATTTCTGATAAGAATATGCACATAATTATTTCTCTACATGGGGATTATGGGTGGAATAATGTTTGTAAATATACATAGTAACCTATTTAACCCATTTCTCATAAGAATATGCATATAATTATTTTTCTACATGGGGATTATGGATGGAATATTGTTTTTAAACATACATAGGAATATATTTATCCAATTTCTTATAAAAATATGCATATAATTATTTTTCTACATATATATTATGGGTGGAATATTGTTTATAAATATACATAGGAACGTATTTAAGCCATTTCTGATAAGATTATGCATATAATTTTTTTTCTATATGGGGTTATGGGTGGAATATTGTTTATGAATATATACATAGGAACCTAATTAAAGCATTTCTGATAAGAATATGCATATAATTTTTTTTTCTACATGGGGATTATTGGTGGAATATTGTTTATATACATACATAGGACCCTATTTAACCAGTTTCTGATAAGAATATGCATATAAGTATTTTTCTACACAGGGATTATGGGTGAAATATTGTTTATAAATATACATAGGAACCTAATTAAAGCATTTCTGATAAGAATATGCATATAATATTTTTTCTGCATGGGGATTATAGTGGGAAATTGTTTAAAAAATATACATAGGAACCTATTTAACCCATTTCTGATAAGAATATGCATATAATTATTTTTCTACATAGGGATTATGAATGGAATATTCATTCTAGTTAAACATAGGGATTATGAATGGAATATTCATTCTAGTTAAACATACAAAGGAATATATTTAACCCATTTCTGATAAGAATACGAGTATAATTATTTTTCTACATGGGGATTATGGGTGGAATATTGTTTATAAATATACATAGGCACATAGTTAACCCAATTTCTGATAAGAATATGTATATAAGTATTTTTCTAGGGATTATGGGTGAAATAGTGTTTATTAATTTACATAGGAACATATTAAACATATTTCTGTTATGAATATGCATAAAATTATTTTTCTACATGGGGATTATGGGTGGAATATTGTTTATAAATATACATAGGACGCTATTTAACCCATTTTTGATACAAATATGCATATAATTATTTTTCTACATAGGGATTATTGGTGGAATACTGTTTTTAAATATACATAGTAACCTATTAAACCCATTTCTCATAAGAATATGCATATAACTATTTTTTTACATGGGGATTATGAATGGAATATTGTAGTTAAATATACATAGGAATATATTTAACCAATTTCTGATAAGAATATGCATATAAGTATTTTTCTACGTAGGGATGATGGGTGAAATATTGTTTATAAATATACATAGGACCTATTTAACCAATTTTCTATTAAGAATATGCATATAATTATTTTTCTACATGGGGATTATAGTTAGAATATTGTTTATAAATATATATAGGAACCTATTTATGCCATTGCTTACAAAAATACGCATATCATTATTTTTCTACATATGGATTATGGGTGGAATATTGTTTATCAATATACATTGTAACCTATTTAACCCATTTCTGTTAACAATATGCATATAATTATTTTTTTACATGGGGATTATGGATGGAATATTGTTTATAAATTTACATAGCAACATATTAAACCTATTTCTGATATGAATGTGCATCTAATCATATTGCTATATGTGGATTATGGGTTGAATATTGTTTATAAATATACATAGGAACGCGTTTAAGCCATTTCTGATAAGAATATGCATATAATTATTTTTCTACATGGGGATTATGGGTGGAATATTTTTGATACATTTACATAGGAACATATTAAACCTATTTCTGATATGAATATGCATAACATTATTTTTCTACATGGGGATTATGGGTGGAATATTGTTTATAAATATACATAGTAACCTATTTAACCCATTTCTCATAAGAATATGCATATAATTATTTTTCTACATGGGGATTATGGATGGAATATTGTTGTTAAACATACATAGGAATATTTTTATCCCATTTCTTATAAAAATATGCATATATTTTTTTTCTACATATGGATTATGGGAGGAATATTGTTTATAAATATACATAGGAACCTAATTAAAGCATTTCTGATAAGAATATGCATATCATTTTTTTTCTACATGGGTATTTATATATATATACATAGGACCTTATTTAACCAATTTCTGATAAGAATATGCATATAAGTATTTTTCTACATATGGATTATGGGTGAAATATTGTTTATAAATATACATAGGAACCTATTTAGCCAATTTCTGATAAGAATATGCATATAATTATTTTTCTACATAGGGATTATGGGTCTAATATTGTTAATAAATATACATAGCAACATATTAAACCTATTTCTGTTTGAATATAATTAGTTTGCTATATGGGGATTATGGATTGAATATTGTTTATAAATATACATAGGAACCTATTTATCTATTTTCTCATAAAAATATGCATATCATTATTTTTCGACATATGGATTATGGGTGGAATATTGTTTATAAATATACATTGTATCCTATTTAACCCATTTCTGTTAAGAATATGCATATAATTATTTTTTTACATTGGGATTATAGAAGGAATAGTGTTTATATATTTACATAGCAACATATTAAACCTATTTCTGATATGAATACGCATATAATTATATTGCTATATGGGGATTATGAGTTGAATATTGTTTATAAATATACATAGTAACGTATTTCACCCATTTCTGATAAGAATATGTATATGAGTATTTTACTACGTAGGGATTATGGGTGAAATATTGTTTATTAATTTACATAGGAACATATGACATCATTTCCTTTGAGAGATGATATCATTTCCTCTGCTGCTGTTTAGCATACAGCAGCAAAGGAATGATGTGATTGGCCGGCGGCGATCGCGAGGGGGGTGCCACGAACGGATGGCCTCCCCCTCATCTCCGATCGCCGTGGGACAAAAGACGGAAGCCTCGGGCACCGGGGGGGTCCGATCGGACCCCCCACCCGCGGAAGGCAAATCACGTATATGTACGTGATTTTGCCTGTCCGTGCCACCTTGCCGACGTAAATCGTCGTGAGGCGGTGGTCAAGTGGTTAATTTACATAGGAACATATTAAACATATTTCTGATATGAATATGCATAAAATTATTTTTCTACATGGGAATTATGGGTGGAATATTGTTTATAAATATACATAGGACGCTATTTAACCCATTTTCTGATACGAATATGCATATAATTATTTTTCTATATGCGGCTATTGGTGGAATACTGTTCATAAATATACATACGAACATATTTCACCCATTTCTGATAAGAATATGTATATGAGTATTTTACTACGTAGGGATTATGGGTGAAATATTGTTTATTAATTTACATAGAAACATATTAAACCTATTTCTGATATGAATATGAATAAAATTATTTTTCTACATGGGGATTATGAGTGGAATATTGTTTATAATTATTCATAGTAACTTATTTAACCCATTTCTGGTAAGAATATGCATTTAATTATTTTTCTGTATGGGGATTATGGGTGAAATACTGTTTTAAAATATACATAGTAACCTATTTAACCCATTTCTCATGAGAAAATGCAGATAATTATTTTTCTACATGGGAATTATGGATAGAATATTGTAGTTAAACATACATAGGAATATATTTAACCAATTTCTGATAAGAATATGCATATCATTATTTTTCTACATGGGGATTATGGGTGGAATATTGTTTATAAATATACTTAGCAACATATTAAACCTATTTCTGTTTGAACATGCATATAATTATTTTGCTATATGGGGATTATGGATTGAATATTGTTTATAAATATACATAGGACCTATTTAACCAATTTCTGATAAGAATATGCATATAATCATTTTTCTACATGGGGATTATAGATAGAATATTGTTTAGAAATATATATAGGAA
Source organism: Aquarana catesbeiana (assembly GCF_042186555.1). NCBI lineage: Eukaryota > Metazoa > Chordata > Amphibia > Anura > Ranidae > Aquarana > Aquarana catesbeiana. The sequence goes on along the minus strand of NC_133325.1, from coordinate 532,745,388 downwards.
CCTATTTATCCCATTTCTTATAAAAAATATGCATATAATTATTTATCTACATGGGGATTATGGGTGGAATAATGTTTGTAAATATACATAGTAACCTATTTAACCCATTTCTCATAAGAATATGCATATAATTATTTTTCTACATGGGGATTATGGATGGAATATTGTTTATACATTTACATAGGAACATATTAAACCTATTTCTGATATGAATATGCATTTAATTATTTTTCTACATGGGGATTATGGGTGGAATATTGTTTATAAATATACATAGTAACTTATTTACCCATTTCACATAAGAATATGCATATAATTATTTTCTACATGGGGATTATAGGTGGAATACTGTTTTTAAATATACATAGTAACCTATTTAACCCATTTCTCATATGAATATGCATATCATTATTTTTCTACATGGGGATTATGGGTAAAATATTGTTTATAAATGTACATAGGACGCTATTTAACCCATTTTTGATACAAGTATGCATATAATTATTTTTCTACATAGGGATTATTGGTGGAATACTGTTTTTAAATATACATAGTAACCTATTAAACCCATTTCTCATAAGAATATGCATATAACTATTTTTTTACATGAGGATTATGAATGGAATATTGTAGTTAAACATACATAGGAATATATTTAACCAATTTCTGATAAGAATATGCATATAAGTATTTTTCTACGTAGGGATGATGAGTGAAATATTGTTTATAAATATACATAGGGACCTATTTAGCCCATTTCTGATAGGACTATGCATATCATTATTTTTCTACATGGGGATTATGGGTTCAATATTGTTTATAAATATACATAGGACCTATTTAACCAATTTTCTATTAAGAATATGCATATAATTATTTTTCTACATGGGGATTATAGTTAGAATATTGTTTATAAATATATATAGGAACCTATTTATGCCATTGCTTACAAAAATACGCATATCATTATTTTTCTACATATGGATTATGGGTGGAATATTGTTTATCAATATACATTGTAACCTATTTAACCCATTTCTGTTAACAATATGCATATAATTATTTTTTTACATGGGGATTATGGATGGAATATTGTTTATAAATTTACATAGCAACATATTAAACCTATTTCTGATATGAATGTGCATCCAATCATATTGCTATATGTGGATTATGGGTTGAATATTGTTTATAAATATACATAGGAACGCGTTTAAGCCATTTCTGATAAGAATATGCATATAATTATTTTTCTACATGGGGATTATGGGTGGAATATTTTTCATACATTTACATAGGAACATATTAAACCTATTTCTGATATGAATATGCATAACATTATTTTTCTACATGGGGATTATGGGTGGAATATTGTTTATAAATATACATAGAAACCTATTTAACCCATTTCTCATAAGAATATGCATATAATTATTTTTCTACATGGGGATTATGGATGGAATATTGTTGTTAAACATACATAGGAATATATTTATCCCATTTATCCCATTTCTTATAAAAATACACATATAATTATTTTTCTACATTTGGATTATGGGTGGAATATTGTTTATAAATATACATAGGAACCTAATTAAAGAATTTCTGATAAGAATATGCATATAATTTATTTCTACATGGGGATTATTGGTGGAATATTGCTTATATACATACATAGGACCCTATTTAACCAATTTGTGATAAGAATATGCATATAAGTATTTTTCTACATAGGGATTGTGGGTGGAATATTGTTTATAAATATATATAGGAACGTATTTAAGCCATTTCTGATAAGAATATGCATATAATTATATTTCTACATGGGGATTATGGGTGGAATATTGTTTATACATTTACATAGGAACATATTAAACCTATTTCTGATATGAATATGCATAACATTATTTTTCTACATGGGGATTATGGGTGGAATATTGTTTATAAATATACATAGTAACCTATTTAACCCATTTCTGATAAGTATATGCATATAATTATTTTTCAGTATGGGGATTATAGGTGGAATATTGTTTATAAATATACATAGGAACTGATTTAACCCATTTCTGGTAAGAACATGCATATAATTATTTTCTACATAGGGATTAATGGCGGAATACTGTTTTTAAATATATATAGTAACTTTTTAACCCATTTCTCATAAGAATATACATATAATTATTTTTCTACATGGGGATTATGGATGGAATATTGTTTCTTAAACATACATAGGAATATATTTATCCAATTTCTTATAAAAATACACATATAATTATTTTGCTACATATGGATTATGGGTGGAATATTGTTTATAAATATACATAGGAACGTATTTAAGCCATTTCTGATAAGAATATGCATATAATTATTTTTCTACATGTGGATTATGGGTGGAATATTGTTTATACATTTACATAGGAACATATTAAACCTATTTCTGATATGAATATGCATAACATTATTTTTCTACATGGGGATTATGGGTGGAATATTGTTTATAAATATACATAGTAACCTAATTAACCCATTTCTGATAAGAATATGCACACAATTATTTCTCTACATGGGGATTATGGGTGGAATAATGTTTGTAAATATACATAGTAACCTATTTAACCCATTTCTCATAAGAATATGCATATAATTATTTTTCTACATGGGGATTATGGATGGAATATTGTTTTTAAACATACATAGGAATATATTTATCCAATTTCTTATAAAAATACGCATATAATTATTTTTCTACATATCTATTATGGGTGGAATATTGTTTATAAATATACATAGGAACGTATTTAAGCCATTTCTGATAAGATTATGCATATCATTTTTTTTCTATATGGGGTTATGGGTGGAATATTGTTTATAAATATACATAGGAACCTAATTAAAGCATTTCTGATAAGAATATGCATATAATTTTTTTTCTACATGGGGATTATTGGTGGAATATTGTTTATATACATACATAGGACCCTATTTAACCAATTTCTGATAAGAATATGCATATAAGTATTTTTCTACACAGGGATTATGGGTGAAATATTGTTTATAAATATACATAGGAACCTAATTAAAGCATTTCTGATAAGAATATGCATATAATATTTTTTCTGCATGGGGATTATAGTGCGAAATTGTTTAAAAAATATACATAGGAACCTATTTAACCCATTTCTGATAAGAATATGCATATAATTATTTTTCTACATAGGGATTATGAATGGAATATTCATTCTAGTTAAACATAGGGATTATGAATGGAATATTCATTCTAGTTAAACATACAAAGGAATATATTTAACCCATTTCTGATAAGAATACGAGTATAATTATTTTTCTACATGGGGATTATGGGTGGAATATTGTTTATAAATATACATAGGCACATAGTTAACCCAATTTCTGATAAGAATATGTATATAAGTATTTTTCTAGGGATTATGGGTGAAATAGTGTTTATTAATTTACATAGGAACATATTAAACATATTTCTGTTATGAATATGCATAAAATTATTTTTCTACATGGGGATTATGGGTGGAATATTGTTTATAAATATACATAGGACGCTATTTAACCCATTTTTGATACAAATATGCATATAATTATTTTTCTACATAGGGATTATTGGTGGAATACTGTTTTTAAATATACATAGTAACCTATTAAACCCATTTCTCATAAGAATATGCATATAACTATTTTTTTACATGGGGATTATGAATGGAATATTGTAGTTAAACATACATAGGAATATATTTAACCAATTTCTGATAAGAATATGCATATAAGTATTTTTCTACGTAGGGATGATGGGTGAAATATTGTTTATAAATATACATAGGGACCTATTTAGCCCATTTCTGATAAGAATATGCATATCATTATTTTTCTACATGGGGATTATGGGTTCAATATTGTTTATAAATATACATAGGACCTATTTAACCAATTTTCTATTAAGAATATGCATATAATTATTTTTCTACATGGGGATTATGGGTGGAATATTGTTTATAAATATACATAGTAACCTATTTAACCCATTTCTGATAAGAATATGCACATAATTATTTCTCTACATGGGGATTATGGGTGGAATAATGTTTGTAAATATACATAGTAACCTATTTAACCCATTTCTCATAAGAATATGCATATAATTATTTTTCTACATGGGGATTATGGATGGAATATTGTTTTTAAACATACATAGGAATATATTTATCCAATTTCTTATAAAAATATGCATATAATTATTTTTCTACATATATATTATGGGTGGAATATTGTTTATAAATATACATAGGAACGTATTTAAGCCATTTCTGATAAGATTATGCATATAATTTTTTTTCTATATGGGGTTATGGGTGGAATATTGTTTATAAATATACATAGTAACCTATTTAACCCATTTCTGATAAGTATATGCATATAATTATTTTTCAGTATGGGGATTATAGGTGGAATATTGTTTATAAATATACATAGGAACTGATTTAACCCATTTCTGGTAAGAACATGCATATAATTATTTTCTACATAGGGATTAATGGCGGAATACTGTTTTTAAATATACATAGTAACTTTTTAACCCATTTCTCACAAGAATATACATATAATTATTTTTCTACATGGGGATTATGGATGGAATATTGTTTCTTAAACATACATAGGAATATATTTATCCAATTTCTTATAAAAATACACATATAATTATTTTATTACATATGGATTATGGGTGGAATATTGTTTATAAATATACATAGGAACGTATTTAAGCCATTTCTGATAAGAATATGCATATAATTATTTTTCTACATGTGGATTATGGGTGGAATATTGTTTATACATTTACATAGGAACATATTAAACCTATTTCTGATATGAATATGCATAACATTATTTTTCTACATGGGGATTATGGGTGGAATATTGTTTATAAATATACATAGTAACCTAATTAACCCATTTCTGATAAGAATATGCACACAATTATTTCTCTACATGGGGATTATGGGTGGAATAATGTTTGTAAATATACATAGTAACCTATTTAACCCATTTCTCATAAGAATATGCATATAATTATTTTTCTACATGGGGATTATGGATGGAATATTGTTTTTAAACATACATAGGAATATATTTATCCAATTTCTTATAAAAATACGCATATAATTATTTTTCTACATATCTATTATGGGTGGAATATTGTTTATAAATATACATAGGAACGTATTTAAGCCATTTCTGATAAGATTATGCATATCATTTTTTTTCTATATGGGGTTATGGGTGGAATATTGTTTATAAATATACATAGGAACCTAATTAAAGCATTTCTGATAAGAATATGCATATAATTTTTTTTCTACATGGGGATTATTGGTGGAATATTGTTTATATACATACATAGGACCCTATTTAACCAATTTCTGATAAGAATATGCATATAAGTATTTTTCTACACAGGGATTATGGGTGAAATATTGTTTATAAATATACATAGGAACCTAATTAAAGCATTTCTGATAAGAATATGCATATAATATATTTTTTCTGCATGGGGATTATAGTGGGAAATTGTTTAAAAAATATACATAGGAACCTATTTAACCCATTTCTGATAAGAATATGCATATAATTATTTTTCTACATAGGGATTATGAATGGAATATTCATTCTAGTTAAACATAGGGATTATGAATGGAATATTCATTCTAGTTAAACATACAAAGGAATATATTTAACCCATTTCTGATAAGAATACGAATATAATTATTTTTCTACATGGGGATTATGGGTGGAATATTGTTTATAAATATACATAGGCACATAGTTAACCCAATTTCTGATAAGAATATGTATATAAGTATTTTTCTAGGGATTATGGGTGAAATAGTGTTTATTAATTTACATAGGAACATATTAAACATATTTCTGTTATGAATATGCATAAAATTATTTTTCTACATGGGGATTATGGGTGGAATATTGTTTATAAATGTACATAGGACGCTATTTAACCCATTTTTGATACAAGTATGCATATAATTATTTTTCTACATAGGGATTATTGGTGGAATACTGTTTTTAAATATACATAGTAACCTATTAAACCCATTTCTCATAAGAATATGCATATAACTATTTTTTTACATGGGGATTATGAATGGAATATTGTAGTTAAACATACATAGGAATATATTTAACCAATTTCTGATAAGAATATGCATATAAGTATTTTTCTACGTAGGGATGATGGGTGAAATATTGTTTATAAATATACATAGGGACCTATTTAGCCCATTTCTGATAAGACTATGCATATCATTATTTTTCTACATGGGGATTATGGGTTCAATATTGTTTATAAATATACATAGGACCTATTTAACCAATTTTCTATTAAGAATATGCATATAATTATTTTTCTACATGGGGATTATAGTTAGAATATTGTTTATAAATATATATAGGAACCTATTTATGCCATTGCTTACAAAAATACGCATATCATTATTTTTCTACATATGGATTATGGGTGGAATATTGTTTATCAATATACATTGTAACCTATTTAACCCATTTCTGTTAACAATATGCATATAATTATTTTTTTACATGGGGATTATGGATGGAATATTGTTTATAAATTTACATAGCAACATATTAAACCTATTTCTGATATATGAATGTGCATCTAATCATATTGCTATATGTGGATTATGGGTTGAATATTGTTTATAAATATACATAGGAACGCGTTTAAGCCATTTCTGATAAGAATATGCATATAATTATTTTTCTACATGGGGATTATGGGTGGAATATTTTTGATACATTTACATAGGAACATATTAAACCTATTTCTGATATGAATATGCATAACATTATTTTTCTACATGGGGATTATGGGTGGAATATTGTTTATAAATATACATAGTAACCTATTTAACCCATTTCTCATAAGAATATGCATATAATTATTTTTCTACATGGGGATTATGGATGGAATATTGTTGTTAAACATACATAGGAATATATTTATCCCATTTATCCCATTTCTTATAAAAATAAACATATAATTATTTTTCTACATTTGGATTATGGGAGGAATATTGTTTATAAATATACATAGGAACCTAATTAAAGAATTTCTGATAAGAATATGCATATAATTTATTTCTACATGGGGATTATTGGTGGAATATTGTTTATATACATACATAGGACCCTATTTAACCAATTTGTGATAAGAATATGCATATAAGTATTTTTCTACATAGGGATTATGGGTGAAATATTGTTTATAAATATACATAGGAACCTAATTAGGAATATATTAAACCCATTTCTGATAAGAATATGAATATAATTATTTTTCTACATGTGGATTGTTTGTGGAATATTGTTTATAAATATACATAGGAACGTATTTAAGCCATTTCTGATAAGAATATGCATATAATTATATTTCTACATGGGGATTATGGGTGGAATATTGTTTATACATTTACATAGGAACATATTAAACCTATTTCTGATATGAATATGCATAACATTATTTTTCTACATGGGGATTATGGGTGGAATATTGTTTATAAATATACATAGTAACCTATTTAACCCATTTCTGATAAGTATATGCATATAATTATTTTTCAGTATGGGGATTATAGGTGGAATATTGTTTATAAATATACATAGGAACTGATTTAACCCATTTCTGGTAAGAACATGCATATAATTATTTTCTACATAGGGATTAATGGCGGAATACTGTTTTTAAATATACATAGTAACTTTTTAACCCATTTCTCACAAGAATATACATATAATTATTTTTCTACATGGGGATTATGGATGGAATATTGTTTCTTAAACATACATAGGAATATATTTATCCAATTTCTTATAAAAATACACATATAATTATTTTATTACATATGGATTATGGGTGGAATATTGTTTATAAATATACATAGGAACGTATTTAAGCCATTTCTGATAAGAATATGCATATAATTATTTTTCTACATGTGGATTATGGGTGGAATATTGTTTATACATTTACATAGGAACATATTAAACCTATTTCTGATATGAATATGCATAACATTATTTTTCTACATGGGAATTATGGGTGGAATATTGTTTATAAATATACATAGTAACCTAATTAACCCATTTCTGATAAGAATATGCACATAATTATTTCTCTACATGGGGATTATGGGTGGAATAATGTTTGTAAATATACATAGTAACCTATTTAACCCATTTCTCATAAGAATATGCATATAATTATTTTTCTACATGGGGATTATGGATGGAATATTGTTTTTAAACATACATAGGAATATATTTATCCAATTTCTTATAAAAATATGCATATAATTATTTTTCTACATATATATTATGGGTGGAATATTGTTTATAAATATACATAGGAACGTATTTAAGCCATTTCTGATAAGATTATGCATATAATTTTTTTTCTATATGGGGTTATGGGTGGAATATTGTTTATGAATATATACATAGGAACCTAATTAAAGCATTTCTGATAAGAATATGCATATAATTTTTTTTTCTACATGGGGATTATTGGTGGAATATTGTTTATATACATACATAGGACCCTATTTAACCAGTTTCTGATAAGAATATGCATATAAGTATTTTTCTACACAGGGATTATGGGTGAAATATTGTTTATAAATATACATAGGAACCTAATTAAAGCATTTCTGATAAGAATATGCATATAATATTTTTTCTGCATGGGGATTATAGTGGGAAATTGTTTAAAAAATATACATAGGAACCTATTTAACCCATTTCTGATAAGAATATGCATATAATTATTTTTCTACATAGGGATTATGAATGGAATATTCATTCTAGTTAAACATAGGGATTATGAATGGAATATTCATTCTAGTTAAACATACAAAGGAATATATTTAACCCATTTCTGATAAGAATACGAGTATAATTATTTTTCTACATGGGGATTATGGGTGGAATATTGTTTTTAAATATACATAGGCACATAGTTAACCCAATTTCTGATAAGAATATGTATATAAGTATTTTTCTAGGGATTATGGGTGAAATAGTGTTTATTAATTTACATAGGAACATATTAAACATATTTCTGTTATGAATATGCATAAAATTATTTTTCTACATGGGGATTATGGGTGGAATATTGTTTATAAATATACATAGGACGCTATTTAACCCATTTTTGATACAAATATGCATATAATTATTTTTCTACATAGGGATTATTGGTGGAATACTGTTTTTAAATATACATAGTAACCTATTAAACCCATTTCTCATAAGAATATGCATATAACTATTTTTTTACATGGGGATTATGAATGGAATATTGTAGTTAAATATACATAGGAATATATTTAACCAATTTCTGATAAGAATATGCATATAAGTATTTTTCTACGTAGGGATGATGGGTGAAATATTGTTTATAAATATACATAGGACCTATTTAACCAATTTTCTATTAAGAATATGCATATAATTATTTTTCTACATGGGGATTATAGTTAGAATATTGTTTATAAATATATATAGGAACCTATTTATGCCATTGCTTACAAAAATACGCATATCATTATTTTTCTACATATGGATTATGGGTGGAATATTGTTTATCAATATACATTGTAACCTATTTAACCCATTTCTGTTAACAATATGCATATAATTATTTTTTTACATGGGGATTATGGATGGAATATTGTTTATAAATTTACATAGCAACATATTAAACCTATTTCTGATATGAATGTGCATCTAATCATATTGCTATATGTGGATTATGGGTTGAATATTGTTTATAAATATACATAGGAACGCGTTTAAGCCATTTCTGATAAGAATATGCATATAATTATTTTTCTACATGGGGATTATGGGTGGAATATTTTTGATACATTTACATAGGAACATATTAAACCTATTTCTGATATGAATATGCATAACATTATTTTTCTACATGGGGATTATGGGTGGAATATTGTTTATAAATATACATAGTAACCTATTTAACCCATTTCTCATAAGAATATGCATATAATTATTTTTCTACATGGGGATTATGGATGGAATATTGTTGTTAAACATACATAGGAATATTTTTATCCCATTTCTTATAAAAATATGCATATATTTTTTTTCTACATATGGATTATGGGAGGAATATTGTTTATAAATATACATAGGAACCTAATTAAAGCATTTCTGATAAGAATATGCATATCATTTTTTTTCTACATGGGTATTTATATATATATACATAGGACCTTATTTAACCAATTTCTGATAAGAATATGCATATAAGTATTTTTCTACATATGGATTATGGGTGAAATATTGTTTATAAATATACATAGGAACCTATTTAGCCAATTTCTGATAAGAATATGCATATAATTATTTTTCTACATAGGGATTATGGGTCTAATATTGTTAATAAATATACATAGCAACATATTAAACCTATTTCTGTTTGAATATAATTAGTTTGCTATATGGGGATTATGGATTGAATATTGTTTATAAATATACATAGGAACCTATTTATCTATTTTCTTATAAAAATATGCATATCATTATTATTCTACATATGGATTATGGGTGGAATATTGTTTATAAATATACATAGGAACCTATTTATCTATTTTCTCATAAAAATATGCATATCATTATTTTTCGACATATGGATTATGGGTGGAATATTGTTTATAAATATACATTGTATCCTATTTAACCCATTTCTGTTAAGAATATGCATATAATTATTTTTTTACATTGGGATTATAGAAGGAATAGTGTTTATATATTTACATAGCAACATATTAAACCTATTTCTGATATGAATACGCATATAATTATATTGCTATATGGGGATTATGAGTTGAATATTGTTTATAAATATACATAGTAACGTATTTCACCCATTTCTGATAAGAATATGTATATGAGTATTTTACTACGTAGGGATTATGGGTGAAATATTGTTTATTAATTTACATAGGAACATATGACATCATTTCCTTTGAGAGATGATATCATTTCCTCTGCTGCTGTTTAGCATACAGCAGCAAAGGAATGATGTGATTGGCCGGCGGCGATCGCGAGGGGGGGGCCACGAACGGATGGCCTTCCTCTCATCTCCGATCGCCGTGGGACAAAAGACGGAAGCCTCGGGCACCGGGGGGGTCCGATCGGACCCCCCACCCGCGGAAGGCAAATCACGTATATGTACGTGATTTTGCCTGTCCGTGCCACCTTGCCGACGTAAATCGTCGTGAGGCGGTGGTCAAGTGGTTAATTTACATAGGAACATATTAAACATATTTCTGATATGAATATGCATAAAATTATTTTTCTACATGGGAATTATGGGTGGAATATTGTTTATAAATATACATAGGACGCTATTTAACCCATTTTCTGATACGAATATGCATATAATTATTTTTCTATATGCGGCTATTGGTGGAATACTGTTCATAAATATACATACGAACATATTTCACCCATTTCTGATAAGAATATGTATATGAGTATTTTACTACGTAGGGATTATGGGTGAAATATTGTTTATTAATTTACATAGAAACATATTAAACCTATTTCTGATATGAATATGAATAAAATTATTTTTCTACATGGGGATTATGAGTGGAATATTGTTTATAATTATTCATAGTAACTTATTTAACCCATTTCTGGTAAGAATATGCATTTAATTATTTTTCTGTATGGGGATTATGGGTGAAATACTGTTTTAAAATATACATAGTAACCTATTTAACCCATTTCTCATGAGAAAATGCAGATAATTATTTTTCTACATGGGAATTATGGATAGAATATTGTAGTTAAACATACATAGGAATATATTTAACCAATTTCTGATAAGAATATGCATATCATTATTTTTCTACATGGGGATTATGGGTGGAATATTGTTTATAAATATACTTAGCAACATATTAAACCTATTTCTGTTTGAACATGCATATAATTATTTTGCTATATGGGGATTATGGATTGAATATTGTTTATAAATATACATAGGACCTATTTAACCAATTTCTGATAAGAATATGCATATAATCATTTTTCTACATGGGGATTATAGATAGAATATTGTTTAGAAATATATATAGGAACCTATTTATCCCATTTCTTATAAAAAATATGCATATAATTATTTATCTACATGGGGATTATGGGTGGAATAATGTTTGTAAATATACATAGTAACCTATTTAACCCATTTCTCATAAGAATATGCATATAATTATTTTTCTACATGGGGATTATGGATGGAATATTGTTTATACATTTACATAGGAACATATTAAACCTATTTCTGATATGAATATGCATTTAATTATTTTTCTACATGGGGATTATGGGTGGAATATTGTTTATAAATATACATAGTAACTTATTTACCCATTTCACATAAGAATATGCATATAATTATTTTCTACATGGGGATTATAGGTGGAATACTGTTTTTAAATATACATAGTAACCTATTTAACCCATTTCTCATATGAATATGCATATCATTATTTTTCTACATGGGGATTATGGGTGGAATATTGTTTATAAATGTACATAGGACGCTATTTAACCCATTTTTGATACAAGTATGCATATAATTATTTTTCTACATAGGGATTATTGGTGGAATACTGTTTTTAAATATACATTTATTTCTCATAAAAATATGCATATAACTATTTTTTTACATGGGGATTATGAATGGAATATTGTAGTTAAACATACATAGGAATATATTTAACCAATTTCTGATAAGAATATGCATATAAGTATTTTTCTACGTAGGGATGATGGGTGAAATATTGTTTATAAATATACATAGGGACCTATTTAGCCCATTTCTGATAGGACTATGCATATCATTATTTTTCTACATGGGGATTATGGGTTCAATATTGTTTATAAATATACATAGGACCTATTTAACCAATTTTCTATTAAGAATATGCATATAATTATTTTTCTACATGGGGATTATAGTTAGAATATTGTTTATAAATATATATAGGAACCTATTTATGCCATTGCTTACAAAAATACGCATATCATTATTTTTCTACATATGGATTATGGGTGGAATATTGTTTATCAATATACATTGTAACCTATTTAACCCATTTCTGTTAACAATATGCATATAATTATTTTTTTACATGGGGATTATGGATGGAATATTGTTTATAAATTTACATAGCAACATATTAAACCTATTTCTGATATGAATGTGCATCTAATCATATTGCTATATGTGGATTATGGGTTGAATATTGTTTATAAATATACATAGGAACGCGTTTAAGCCATTTCTGATAAGAATATGCATATAATTATTTTTCTACATGGGGATTATGGGTGGAATATTTTTGATACATTTACATAGGAACATATTAAACCTATTTCTGATATGAATATGCATAACATTATTTTTCTACATGGGGATTATGGGTGGAATATTGTTTATAAATATACATAGTAACCTATTTAACCCATTTCTCATAAGAATATGCATATAATTATTTTTCTACATGGGGATTATGGATGGAATATTGTTGTTAAACATACATAGGAATATATTTATCCCATTTATCCCATTTCTTATAAAAATAAACATATAATTATTTTTCTACGTTTGGATTATGGGAGGAATATTGTTTATAAATATACATAGGAACCTAATTAAAGAATTTCTGATAAGAATATGCATATAATTTATTTCTACATGGGGATTATTGGTGGAATATTGTTTATATACATACATAGGACCCTATTTAACCAATTTGTGATAAGAATATGCATATAAGTATTTTTCTACATAGGGATTATGGGTGAAATATTGTTTATAAATATACATAGGAACCTAATTAGGAATATATTAAACCCATTTCTGATAAGAATATGAATATAATTATTTTTCTACATGTGGATTGTTTGTGGAATATTGTTTATAAATATACATAGGAACGTATTTAAGCCATTTCTGATAAGAATATGCATATAATTATATTTCTACATGGGGATTATGGGTGGAATATTGTTTATACATTTACATAGGAACATATTAAACCTATTTCTGATATGAATATGCATAACATTATTTTTCTACATGGGGATTATGGGTGGAATATTGTTTATAAATATACATAGTAACCTATTTAACCCATTTCTGATAAGTATATGCATATAATTATTTTTCAGTATGGGGATTATAGGTGGAATATTGTTTATAAATATACATAGGAACTGATTTAACCCATTTCTGGTAAGAACATGCATATAATTATTTTCTACATAGGGATTAATGGCGGAATACTGTTTTTAAATATACATAGTAACTTTTTAACCCATTTCTCACAAGAATATACATATAATTATTTTTCTACATGGGGATTATGGATGGAATATTGTTTCTTAAACATACATAGGAATATATTTATCCAATTTCTTATAAAAATACACATATAATTATTTTATTACATATGGATTATGGGTGGAATATTGTTTATAAATATACATAGGAACGTATTTAAGCCATTTCTGATAAGAATATGCATATAATTATTTTTCTACATGTGGATTATGGGTGGAATATTGTTTATACATTTACATAGGAACATATTAAACCTATTTCTGATATGAATATGCATAACATTATTTTTCTACATGGGGATTATGGGTGGAATATTGTTTATAAATATACATAGTAACCTAATTAACCCATTTCTGATAAGAATATGCACACAATTATTTCTCTACATGGGGATTATGGGTGGAATAATGTTTGTAAATATACATAGTAACCTATTTAACCCATTTCTCATAAGAATATGCATATAATTATTTTTCTACATATCTATTATGGGTGGAATATTGTTTATAAATATACATAGGAACGTATTTAAGCCATTTCTGATAAGATTATGCATATCATTTTTTTTCTATATGGGGTTATGGGTGGAATATTGTTTATAAATATACATAGGAACCTAATTAAAGCATTTCTGATAAGAATATGCATATAATTTTTTTTCTACATGGGGATTATTGGTGGAATATTGTTTATATACATACATAGGACCCTATTTAACCAATTTCTGATAAGAATATGCATATAAGTATTTTTCTACACAGGGATTATGGGTGAAATATTGTTTATAAATATACATAGGAACCTAATTAAAGCATTTCTGATAAGAATATGCATATAATATTTTTTCTGCATGGGGATTATAGTGCGAAATTGTTTAAAAAATATACATAGGAACCTATTTAACCCATTTCTGATAAGAATATGCATATAATTATTTTTCTACATAGGGATTATGAATGGAATATTCATTCTAGTTAAACATAGGGATTATGAATGGAATATTCATTCTAGTTAAACATACAAAGGAATATATTTAACCCATTTCTGATAAGAATACGAGTATAATTATTTTTCTACATGGGGATTATGGGTGGAATATTGTTTATAAATATACATAGGCACATAGTTAACCCAATTTCTGATAAGAATATGTATATAAGTATTTTTCTAGGGATTATGGGTGAAATAGTGTTTATTAATTTACATAGGAACATATTAAACATATTTCTGTTATGAATATGCATAAAATTATTTTTCTACATGGGGATTATGGGTGGAATATTGTTTATAAATATACATAGGACGCTATTTAACCCATTTTTGATACAAATATGCATATAATTATTTTTCTACATAGGGATTATTGGTGGAATACTGTTTTTAAATATACATAGTAACCTATTAAACCCATTTCTCATAAGAATATGCATATAACTATTTTTTTACATGGGGATTATGAATGGAATATTGTAGTTAAACATACATAGGAATATATTTAACCAATTTCTGATAAGAATATGCATATAAGTATTTTTCTACGTAGGGATGATGGGTGAAATATTGTTTATAAATATACATAGGGACCTATTTAGCCCATTTCTGATAAGAATATGCATATCATTATTTTTCTACATGGGGATTATGGGTTCAATATTGTTTATAAATATACATAGGACCTATTTAACCAATTTTCTATTAAGAATATGCATATAATTATTTTTCTACATGGGGATTATGGGTGGAATATTGTTTATAAATATACATAGTAACCTATTTAACCCATTTCTGATAAGAATATGCACATAATTATTTCTCTACATGGGGATTATGGGTGGAATAATGTTTGTAAATATACATAGTAACCTATTTAACCCATTTCTCATAAGAATATGCATATAATTATTTTTCTACATGGGGATTATGGATGGAATATTGTTTTTAAACATACATAGGAATATATTTATCCAATTTCTTATAAAAATATGCATATAATTATTTTTCTACATATATATTATGGGTGGAATATTGTTTATAAATATACATAGGAACGTATTTAAGCCATATCTGATAAGATTATGCATATAATTTTTTTTCTATATGGGGTTATGGGTGGAATATTGTTTATAAATATACATAGTAACCTATTTAACCCATTTCTGATAAGTATATGCATATAATTATTTTTCAGTATGGGGATTATAGGTGGAATATTGTTTATAAATATACATAGGAACTGATTTAACCCATTTCTGGTAAGAACATGCATATAATTATTTTCTACATAGGGATTAATGGCGGAATACTGTTTTTAAACATACATAGTAACTTTTTAACCCATTTCTCACAAGAATATACATATAATTATTTTTCTACATGGGGATTATGGATGGAATATTGTTTCTTAAACATACATAGGAATATATTTATCCAATTTCTTATAAAAATACACATATAATTATTTTATTACATATGGATTATGGGTGGAATATTGTTTATAAATATACATAGGAACGTATTTAAGCCATTTCTGATAAGAATATGCATATAATTATTTTTCTACATGTGGATTATGGGTGGAATATTGTTTATACATTTACATAGGAACATATTAAACCTATTTCTGATATGAATATGCATAACATTATTTTTCTACATGGGGATTATGGGTGGAATATTGTTTATAAATATACATAGTAACCTAATTAACCCATTTCTGATAAGAATATGCACACAATTATTTCTCTACATGGGGATTATGGGTGGAATAATGTTTGTAAATATACATAGTAACCTATTTAACCCATTTCTCATAAGAATATGCATATAATTATTTTTCTACATGGGGATTATGGATGGAATATTGTTTTTAAACATACATAGGAATATATTTATCCAATTTCTTATAAAAATACGCATATAATTATTTTTCTACATATCTATTATGGGTGGAATATTGTTTATAAATATACATAGGAACGTATTTAAGCCATTTCTGATAAGATTATGCATATCATTTTTTTTCTATATGGGGTTATGGGTGGAATATTGTTTATAAATATACATAGGAACCTAATTAAAGCATTTCTGATAAGAATATGCATATAATTTTTTTTCTACATGGGGATTATTGGTGGAATATTGTTTATATACATACATAGGACCCTATTTAACCAATTTCTGATAAGAATATGCATATAAGTATTTTTCTACACAGGGATTATGGGTGAAATATTGTTTATAAATATACATAGGAACCTAATTAAAGCATTTCTGATAAGAATATGCATATAATATATTTTTTCTGCATGGGGATTATAGTGGGAAATTGTTTAAAAAATATACATAGGAACCTATTTAACCCATTTCTGATAAGAATATGCATATAATTATTTTTCTACATAGGGATTATGAATGGAATATTCATTCTAGTTAAACATAGGGATTATGAATGGAATATTCATTCTAGTTAAACATACAAAGGAATATATTTAACCCATTTCTGATAAGAATACGAATATAATTATTTTTCTACATGGGGATTATGGGTGGAATATTGTTTATAAATATACATAGGCACATAGTTAACCCAATTTCTGATAAGAATATGTATATAAGTATTTTTCTAGGGATTATGGGTGAAATAGTGTTTATTAATTTACATAGGAACATATTAAACATATTTCTGTTATGAATATGCATAAAATTATTTTTCTACATGGGGATTATGGGTGGAATATTGTTTATAAATGTACATAGGACGCTATTTAACCCATTTTTGATACAAGTATGCATATAATTATTTTTCTACATAGGGATTATTGGTGGAATACTGTTTTTAAATATATATAGTAACCTATTAAACCCATTTTTCATAAGAATATGCATATAACTATTTTTTTACATGGGGATTATGAATGGAATATTGTAGTTAAACATACATAGGAATATATTTAACCAATTTCTGATAAGAATATGCATATAAGTATTTTTCTACGTAGGGATGATGGGTGAAATATTGTTTATAAATATACATAGGGACCTATTTAGCCCATTTCTGATAAGACTATGCATATCATTATTTTTCTACATGGGGATTATGGGTTCAATATTGTTTATAAATATACATAGGACCTATTTAACCAATTTTCTATTAAGAATATGCATATAATTATTTTTCTACATGGGGATTATAGTTAGAATATTGTTTATAAATATATATAGGAACCTATTTATGCCATTGCTTACAAAAATACGCATATCATTATTTTTCTACATATGGATTATGGGTGGAATATTGTTTATCAATATACATTGTAACCTATTTAACCCATTTCTGTTAACAATATGCATATAATTATTTTTTTACATGGGGATTATGGATGGAATATTGTTTATAAATTTACATAGCAACATATTAAACCTATTTCTGATATGAATGTGCATCTAATCATATTGCTATATGTGGATTATGGGTTGAATATTGTTTATAAATATACATAGGAACGCGTTTAAGCCATTTCTGATAAGAATATGCATATAATTATTTTTCTACATGGGGATTATGGGTGGAATATTTTTGATACATTTACATAGGAACATATTAAACCTATTTCTGATATGAATATGCGTAACATTATTTTTCTACATGGGGATTATGGGTGGAATATTGTTTATAAATATACATAGTAACCTATTTAACCCATTTCTCATAAGAATATGCATATAATTATTTTTCTACATGGGGATTATGGATGGAATATTGTTGTTAAACATACATAGGAATATATTTATCCCATTTATCCCATTTCTTATAAAAATAAACATATAATTATTTTTCTACGTTTGGATTATGGGAGGAATATTGTTTATAAATATACATAGGAACCTAATTAAAGAATTTCTGATAAGAATATGCATATAATTTATTTCTACATGGGGATTATTGGTGGAATATTGTTTATATACATACATAGGACCCTATTTAACCAATTTGTGATAAGAATATGCATATAAGTATTTTTCTACATAGGGATTATGGGTGAAATATTGTTTATAAATATACATAGGAACCTAATTAGGAATATATTAAACCCATTTCTGATAAGAATATGAATATAATTATTTTTCTACATGTGGATTGTTTGTGGAATATTGTTTATAAATATACATAGGAACGTATTTAAGCCATTTCTGATAAGAATATGCATATAATTATATTTCTACATGGGGATTATGGGTGGAATATTGTTTATACATTTACATAGGAACATATTAAACCTATTTCTGATATGAATATGCATAACATTATTTTTCTACATGGGGATTATGGGTGGAATATTGTTTATAAATATACATAGTAACCTATTTAACCCATTTCTGATAAGTATATGCATATAATTATTTTTCAGTATGGGGATTATAGGTGGAATATTGTTTATAAATATACATAGGAACTGATTTAACCCATTTCTGGTAAGAACATGCATATAATTATTTTCTACATAGGGATTAATGGCGGAATACTGTTTTTAAATATACATAGTAACTTTTTAACCCATTTCTCACAAGAATATACATATAATTATTTTTCTACATGGGGATTATGGATGGAATATTGTTTCTTAAACATACATAGGAATATATTTATCCAATTTCTTATAAAAATACACATATAATTATTTTATTACATATGGATTATGGGTGGAATATTGTTTATAAATATACATAGGAACGTATTTAAGCCATTTCTGATAAGAATATGCATATAATTATTTTTCTACATGTGGATTATGGGTGGAATATTGTTTATACATTTACATAGGAACATATTAAACCTATTTCTGATATGAATATGCATAACATTATTTTTCTACATGGGGATTATGGGTGGAATATTGTTTATAAATATACATAGTAACCTAATTAACCCATTTCTGATAAGAATATGCACACAATTATTTCTCTACATGGGGATTATGGGTGGAATAATGTTTGTAAATATACATAGTAACCTATTTAACCCATTTCTCATAAGAATATGCATATAATTATTTTTCTACATGGGGATTATGGATGGAATATTGTTTTTAAACATACATAGGAATATATTTATCCAATTTCTTATAAAAATACGCATATAATTATTTTTCTACATATCTATTATGGGTGGAATATTGTTTATAAATATACATAGGAACGTATTTAAGCCATTTCTGATAAGATTATGCATATCATTTTTTTTCTATATGGGGTTATGGGTGGAATATTGTTTATAAATATACATAGGAACCTAATTAAAGCATTTCTGATAAGAATATGCATATAATTTTTTTTCTACATGGGGATTATTGGTGGAATATTGTTTATATACATACATAGGACCCTATTTAACCAATTTCTGATAAGAATATGCATATAAGTATTTTTCTACACAGGGATTATGGGTGAAATATTGTTTATAAATATACATAGGAACCTAATTAAAGCATTTCTGATAAGAATATGCATATAATATTTTTTCTGCATGGGGATTATAGTGCGAAATTGTTTAAAAAATATACATAGGAACCTATTTAACCCATTTCTGATAAGAATATGCATATAATTATTTTTCTACATAGGGATTATGAATGGAATATTCATTCTAGTTAAACATAGGGATTATGAATGGAATATTCATTCTAGTTAAACATACAAAGGAATATATTTAACCCATTTCTGATAAGAATACGAGTATAATTATTTTTCTACATGGGGATTATGGGTGGAATATTGTTTATAAATATACATAGGCACATAGTTAACCCAATTTCTGATAAGAATATGTATATAAGTATTTTTCTAGGGATTATGGGTGAAATAGTGTTTATTAATTTACATAGGAACATATTAAACATATTTCTGTTATGAATATGCATAAAATTATTTTTCTACATGGGGATTATGGGTGGAATATTGTTTATAAATATACATAGGACGCTATTTAACCCATTTTTGATACAAATATGCATATAATTATTTTTCTACATAGGGATTATTGGTGGAATACTGTTTTTAAATATACATAGTAACCTATTAAACCCATTTCTCATAAGAATATGCATATAACTATTTTTTTACATGGGGATTATGAATGGAATATTGTAGTTAAACATACATAGGAATATATTTAACCAATTTCTGATAAGAATATGCATATAAGTATTTTTCTACGTAGGGATGATGGGTGAAATATTGTTTATAAATATACATAGGGACCTATTTAGCCCATTTCTGATAAGAATATGCATATCATTATTTTTCTACATGGGGATTATGGGTTCAATATTGTTTATAAATATACATAGGACCTATTTAACCAATTTTCTATTAAGAATATGCATATAATTATTTTTCTACATGGGGATTATGGGTGGAATATTGTTTATAAATATACATAGTAACCTATTTAACCCATTTCTGATAAGAATATGCACATAATTATTTCTCTACATGGGGATTATGGGTGGAATAATGTTTGTAAATATACATAGTAACCTATTTAACCCATTTCTCATAAGAATATGCATATAATTATTTTTCTACATGGGGATTATGGATGGAATATTGTTTTTAAACATACATAGGAATATATTTATCCAATTTCTTATAAAAATATGCATATAATTATTTTTCTACATATATATTATGGGTGGAATATTGTTTATAAATATACATAGGAACGTATTTAAGCCATTTCTGATAAGATTATGCATATAATTTTTTTTCTATATGGGGTTATGGGTGGAATATTGTTTATAAATATACATAGTAACCTATTTAACCCATTTCTGATAAGTATATGCATATAATTATTTTTCAGTATGGGGATTATAGGTGGAATATTGTTTATAAATATACATAGGAACTGATTTAACCCATTTCTGGTAAGAACATGCATATAATTATTTTCTACATAGGGATTAATGGCGGAATACTGTTTTTAAATATACATAGTAACTTTTTAACCCATTTCTCACAAGAATATACATATAATTATTTTTCTACATGGGGATTATGGATGGAATATTGTTTCTTAAACATACATAGGAATATATTTATCCAATTTCTTATAAAAATACACATATAATTATTTTATTACATATGGATTATGGGTGGAATATTGTTTATAAATATACATAGGAACGTATTTAAGCCATTTCTGATAAGAATATGCATATAATTATTTTTCTACATGTGGATTATGGGTGGAATATTGTTTATACATTTACATAGGAACATATTAAACCTATTTCTGATATGAATATGCATAACATTATTTTTCTACATGGGGATTATGGGTGGAATATTGTTTATAAATATACATAGTAACCTAATTAACCCATTTCTGATAAGAATATGCACACAATTATTTCTCTACATGGGGATTATGGGTGGAATAATGTTTGTAAATATACATAGTAACCTATTTAACCCATTTCTCATAAGAATATGCATATAATTATTTTTCTACATGGGGATTATGGATGGAATATTGTTTTTAAACATACATAGGAATATATTTATCCAATTTCTTATAAAAATACGCATATAATTATTTTTCTACATATCTATTATGGGTGGAATATTGTTTATAAATATACATAGGAACGTATTTAAGCCATTTCTGATAAGATTATGCATATCATTTTTTTTCTATATGGGGTTATGGGTGGAATATTGTTTATAAATATACATAGGAACCTAATTAAAGCATTTCTGATAAGAATATGCATATAATTTTTTTTCTACATGGGGATTATTGGTGGAATATTGTTTATATACATACATAGGACCCTATTTAACCAATTTCTGATAAGAATATGCATATAAGTATTTTTCTACACAGGGATTATGGGTGAAATATTGTTTATAAATATACATAGGAACCTAATTAAAGCATTTCTGATAAGAATATGCATATAATATATTTTTTCTGCATGGGGATTATAGTGGGAAATTGTTTAAAAAATATACATAGGAACCTATTTAACCCATTTCTGATAAGAATATGCATATAATTATTTTTCTACATAGGGATTATGAATGGAATATTCATTCTAGTTAAACATAGGGATTATGAATGGAATATTCATTCTAGTTAAACATACAAAGGAATATATTTAACCCATTTCTGATAAGAATACGAATATAATTATTTTTCTACATGGGGATTATGGGTGGAATATTGTTTATAAATATACATAGGCACATAGTTAACCCAATTTCTGATAAGAATATGTATATAAGTATTTTTCTAGGGATTATGGGTGAAATAGTGTTTATTAATTTACATAGGAACATATTAAACATATTTCTGTTATGAATATGCATAAAATTATTTTTCTACATGGGGATTATGGGTGGAATATTGTTTATAAATGTACATAGGACGCTATTTAACCCATTTTTGATACAAGTATGCATATAATTATTTTTCTACATAGGGATTATTGGTGGAATACTGTTTTTAAATATACATAGTAACCTATTAAACCCATTTCTCATAAGAATATGCATATAACTATTTTTTTACATGGGGATTATGAATGGAATATTGTAGTTAAACATACATAGGAATATATTTAACCAATTTCTGATAAGAATATGCATATAAGTATTTTTCTACGTAGGGATGATGGGTGAAATAT
The DNA here is from genome assembly GCF_042186555.1 of Aquarana catesbeiana. NCBI lineage: Eukaryota > Metazoa > Chordata > Amphibia > Anura > Ranidae > Aquarana > Aquarana catesbeiana. The sequence goes on along the minus strand of NC_133325.1, from coordinate 532,721,196 downwards.
TGTTTATAAATATACATAGGGACCTATTTAGCCCATTTCTGATAAGACTATGCATATCATTATTTTTCTACATGGGGATTATGGGTTCAATATTGTTTATAAATATACATAGGACCTATTTAACCAATTTTCTATTAAGAATATGCATATAATTATTTTTCTACATGGGGATTATAGTTAGAATATTGTTTATAAATATATATAGGAACCTATTTATGCCATTGCTTACAAAAATACGCATATCATTATTTTTCTACATATGGATTATGGGTGGAATATTGTTTATCAATATACATTGTAACCTATTTAACCCATTTCTGTTAACAATATGCATATAATTATTTTTTTACATGGGGATTATGGATGGAATATTGTTTATAAATTTACATAGCAACATATTAAACCTATTTCTGATATGAATGTGCATCTAATCATATTGCTATATGTGGATTATGGGTTGAATATTGTTTATAAATATACATAGGAACGCGTTTAAGCCATTTCTGATAAGAATATGCATATAATTATTTTTCTACATGGGGATTATGGGTGGAATATTTTTGATACATTTACATAGGAACATATTAAACCTATTTCTGATATGAATATGCATAACATTATTTTTCTACATGGGGATTATGGGTGGAATATTGTTTATAAATATACATAGTAACCTATTTAACCCATTTCTCATAAGAATATGCATATAATTATTTTTCTACATGGGGATTATGGATGGAATATTGTTGTTAAACATACATAGGAATATATTTATCCCATTTATCCCATTTCTTATAAAAATAAACATATAATTATTTTTCTACATTTGGATTATGGGAGGAATATTGTTTATAAATATACATAGGAACCTAATTAAAGAATTTCTGATAAGAATATGCATATAATTTATTTCTACATGGGGATTATTGGTGGAATATTGTTTATATACATACATAGGACCCTATTTAACCAATTTGTGATAAGAATATGCATATAAGTATTTTTCTACATAGGGATTATGGGTGAAATATTGTTTATAAATATACATAGGAACCTAATTAGGAATATATTAAACCCATTTCTGATAAGAATATGAATATAATTATTTTTCTACATGTGGATTGTTTGTGGAATATTGTTTATAAATATACATAGGAACGTATTTAAGCCATTTCTGATAAGAATATGCATATAATTATATTTCTACATGGGGATTATGGGTGGAATATTGTTTATACATTTACATAGGAACATATTAAACCTATTTCTGATATGAATATGCATAACATTATTTTTCTACATGGGGATTATGGGTGGAATATTGTTTATAAATATACATAGTAACCTATTTAACCCATTTCTGATAAGTATATGCATATAATTATTTTTCAGTATGGGGATTATAGGTGGAATATTGTTTATAAATATACATAGGAACTGATTTAACCCATTTCTGGTAAGAACATGCATATAATTATTTTCTACATAGGGATTAATGGCGGAATACTGTTTTTAAATATACATAGTAACTTTTTAACCCATTTCTCACAAGAATATACATATAATTATTTTTCTACATGGGGATTATGGATGGAATATTGTTTCTTAAACATACATAGGAATATATTTATCCAATTTCTTATAAAAATACACATATAATTATTTTATTACATATGGATTATGGGTGGAATATTGTTTATAAATATACATAGGAACGTATTTAAGCCATTTCTGATAAGAATATGCATATAATTATTTTTCTACATGTGGATTATGGGTGGAATATTGTTTATACATTTACATAGGAACATATTAAACCTATTTCTGATATGAATATGCATAACATTATTTTTCTACATGGGAATTATGGGTGGAATATTGTTTATAAATATACATAGTAACCTAATTAACCCATTTCTGATAAGAATATGCACATAATTATTTCTCTACATGGGGATTATGGGTGGAATAATGTTTGTAAATATACATAGTAACCTATTTAACCCATTTCTCATAAGAATATGCATATAATTATTTTTCTACATGGGGATTATGGATGGAATATTGTTTTTAAACATACATAGGAATATATTTATCCAATTTCTTATAAAAATATGCATATAATTATTTTTCTACATATATATTATGGGTGGAATATTGTTTATAAATATACATAGGAACGTATTTAAGCCATTTCTGATAAGATTATGCATATAATTTTTTTTCTATATGGGGTTATGGGTGGAATATTGTTTATGAATATATACATAGGAACCTAATTAAAACATTTCTGATAAGAATATGCATATAATTTTTTTTTCTACATGGGGATTATTGGTGGAATATTGTTTATATACATACATAGGACCCTATTTAACCAGTTTCTGATAAGAATATGCATATAAGTATTTTTCTACACAGGGATTATGGGTGAAATATTGTTTATAAATATACATAGGAACCTAATTAAAGCATTTCTGATAAGAATATGCATATAATATTTTTTCTGCATGGGGATTATAGTGGGAAATTGTTTAAAAAATATACATAGGAACCTATTTAACCCATTTCTGATAAGAATATGCATATAATTATTTTTCTACATAGGGATTATGAATGGAATATTCATTCTAGTTAAACATAGGGATTATGAATGGAATATTCATTCTAGTTAAACATACAAAGGAATATATTTAACCCATTTCTGATAAGAATACGAGTATAATTATTTTTCTACATGGGGATTATGGGTGGAATATTGTTTATAAATATACATAGGCACATAGTTAACCCAATTTCTGATAAGAATATGTATATAAGTATTTTTCTAGGGATTATGGGTGAAATAGTGTTTATTAATTTACATAGGAACATATTAAACATATTTCTGTTATGAATATGCATAAAATTATTTTTCTACATGGGGATTATGGGTGGAATATTGTTTATAAATATACATAGGACGCTATTTAACCCATTTTTGATACAAATATGCATATAATTATTTTTCTACATAGGGATTATTGGTGGAATACTGTTTTTAAATATACATAGTAACCTATTAAACCCATTTCTCATAAGAATATGCATATAACTATTTTTTTACATGGGGATTATGAATGGAATATTGTAGTTAAATATACATAGGAATATATTTAACCAATTTCTGATAAGAATATGCATATAAGTATTTTTCTACGTAGGGATGATGGGTGAAATATTGTTTATAAATATACATAGGACCTATTTAACCAATTTTCTATTAAGAATATGCATATAATTATTTTTCTACATGGGGATTATAGTTAGAATATTGTTTATAAATATATATAGGAACCTATTTATGCCATTGCTTACAAAAATACGCATATCATTATTTTTCTACATATGGATTATGGGTGGAATATTGTTTATCAATATACATTGTAACCTATTTAACCCATTTCTGTTAACAATATGCATATAATTATTTTTTTACATGGGGATTATGGATGGAATATTGTTTATAAATTTACATAGCAACATATTAAACCTATTTCTGATATGAATGTGCATCTAATCATATTGCTATATGTGGATTATGGGTTGAATATTGTTTATAAATATACATAGGAACGCGTTTAAGCCATTTCTGATAAGAATATGCATATAATTATTTTTCTACATGGGGATTATGGGTGGAATATTTTTGATACATTTACATAGGAACATATTAAACCTATTTCTGATATGAATATGCATAACATTATTTTTCTACATGGGGATTATGGGTGGAATATTGTTTATAAATATACATAGTAACCTATTTAACCCATTTCTCATAAGAATATGCATATAATTATTTTTCTACATGGGGATTATGGATGGAATATTGTTGTTAAACATACATAGGAATATTTTTATCCCATTTCTTATAAAAATATGCATATATTTTTTTTCTACATATGGATTATGGGAGGAATATTGTTTATAAATATACATAGGAACCTAATTAAAGCATTTCTGATAAGAATATGCATATCATTTTTTTTCTACATGGGTATTTATATATATATACATAGGACCTTATTTAACCAATTTCTGATAAGAATATGCATATAAGTATTTTTCTACATATGGATTATGGGTGAAATATTGTTTATAAATATACATAGGAACCTATTTAGCCAATTTCTGATAAGAATATGCATATAATTATTTTTCTACATAGGGATTATGGGTCTAATATTGTTAATAAATATACATAGCAACATATTAAACCTATTTCTGTTTGAATATAATTAGTTTGCTATATGGGGATTATGGATTGAATATTGTTTATAAATATACATAGGAACCTATTTATCTATTTTCTTATAAAAATATGCATATCATTATTATTCTACATATGGATTATGGGTGGAATATTGTTTATAAATATACATAGGAACCTATTTATCTATTTTCTCATAAAAATATGCATATCATTATTTTTCGACATATGGATTATGGGTGGAATATTGTTTATAAATATACATTGTATCCTATTTAACCCATTTCTGTTAAGAATATGCATATAATTATTTTTTTACATTGGGATTATAGAAGGAATAGTGTTTATATATTTACATAGCAACATATTAAACCTATTTCTGATATGAATACGCATATAATTATATTGCTATATGGGGATTATGAGTTGAATATTGTTTATAAATATACATAGTAACGTATTTCACCCATTTCTGATAAGAATATGTATATGAGTATTTTACTACGTAGGGATTATGGGTGAAATATTGTTTATTAATTTACATAGGAACATATGACATCATTTCCTTTGAGAGATGATATCATTTCCTCTGCTGCTGTTTAGCATACAGCAGCAAAGGAATGATGTGATTGGCCGGCGGCGATCGCGAGGGGGGGGCCACGAACGGATGGCCTTCCTCTCATCTCCGATCGCCGTGGGACAAAAGACGGAAGCCTCGGGCACCGGGGGGGTCCGATCGGACCCCCCACCCGCGGAAGGCAAATCACGTATATGTACGTGATTTTGCCTGTCCGTGCCACCTTGCCGACGTAAATCGTCGTGAGGCGGTGGTCAAGTGGTTAATTTACATAGGAACATATTAAACATATTTCTGATATGAATATGCATAAAATTATTTTTCTACATGGGAATTATGGGTGGAATATTGTTTATAAATATACATAGGACGCTATTTAACCCATTTTCTGATACGAATATGCATATAATTATTTTTCTATATGCGGCTATTGGTGGAATACTGTTCATAAATATACATACGAACATATTTCACCCATTTCTGATAAGAATATGTATATGAGTATTTTACTACGTAGGGATTATGGGTGAAATATTGTTTATTAATTTACATAGAAACATATTAAACCTATTTCTGATATGAATATGAATAAAATTATTTTTCTACATGGGGATTATGAGTGGAATATTGTTTATAATTATTCATAGTAACTTATTTAACCCATTTCTGGTAAGAATATGCATTTAATTATTTTTCTGTATGGGGATTATGGGTGAAATACTGTTTTAAAATATACATAGTAACCTATTTAACCCATTTCTCATGAGAAAATGCAGATAATTATTTTTCTACATGGGAATTATGGATAGAATATTGTAGTTAAACATACATAGGAATATATTTAACCAATTTCTGATAAGAATATGCATATCATTATTTTTCTACATGGGGATTATGGGTGGAATATTGTTTATAAATATACTTAGCAACATATTAAACCTATTTCTGTTTGAACATGCATATAATTATTTTGCTATATGGGGATTATGGATTGAATATTGTTTATAAATATACATAGGACCTATTTAACCAATTTCTGATAAGAATATGCATATAATCATTTTTCTACATGGGGATTATAGATAGAATATTGTTTAGAAATATATATAGGAACCTATTTATCCCATTTCTTATAAAAAATATGCATATAATTATTTATCTACATGGGGATTATGGGTGGAATAATGTTTGTAAATATACATAGTAACCTATTTAACCCATTTCTCATAAGAATATGCATATAATTATTTTTCTACATGGGGATTATGGATGGAATATTGTTTATACATTTACATAGGAACATATTAAACCTATTTCTGATATGAATATGCATTTAATTATTTTTCTACATGGGGATTATGGGTGGAATATTGTTTATAAATATACATAGTAACTTATTTACCCATTTCACATAAGAATATGCATATAATTATTTTCTACATGGGGATTATAGGTGGAATACTGTTTTTAAATATACATAGTAACCTATTTAACCCATTTCTCATATGAATATGCATATCATTATTTTTCTACATGGGGATTATGGGTGGAATATTGTTTATAAATGTACATAGGACGCTATTTAACCCATTTTTGATACAAGTATGCATATAATTATTTTTCTACATAGGGATTATTGGTGGAATACTGTTTTTAAATATACATAGTAACCTATTAAACCCATTTCTCATAAGAATATGCATATAACTATTTTTTTACATGGGGATTATGAATGGAATATTGTAGTTAAACATACATAGGAATATATTTAACCAATTTCTGATAAGAATATGCATATAAGTATTTTTCTACGTAGGGATGATGGGTGAAATATTGTTTATAAATATACATAGGGACCTATTTAGCCCATTTCTGATAGGACTATGCATATCATTATTTTTCTACATGGGGATTATGGGTTCAATATTGTTTATAAATATACATAGGACCTATTTAACCAATTTTCTATTAAGAATATGCATATAATTATTTTTCTACATGGGGATTATAGTTAGAATATTGTTTATAAATATATATAGGAACCTATTTATGCCATTGCTTACAAAAATACGCATATCATTATTTTTCTACATATGGATTATGGGTGGAATATTGTTTATCAATATACATTGTAACCTATTTAACCCATTTCTGTTAACAATATGCATATAATTATTTTTTTACATGGGGATTATGGATGGAATATTGTTTATAAATTTACATAGCAACATATTAAACCTATTTCTGATATGAATGTGCATCTAATCATATTGCTATATGTGGATTATGGGTTGAATATTGTTTATAAATATACATAGGAACGCGTTTAAGCCATTTCTGATAAGAATATGCATATAATTATTTTTCTACATGGGGATTATGGGTGGAATATTTTTGATACATTTACATAGGAACATATTAAACCTATTTCTGATATGAATATGCATAACATTATTTTTCTACATGGGGATTATGGGTGGAATATTGTTTATAAATATACATAGTAACCTATTTAACCCATTTCTCATAAGAATATGCATATAATTATTTTTCTACATGGGGATTATGGATGGAATATTGTTGTTAAACATACATAGGAATATATTTATCCCATTTATCCCATTTCTTATAAAAATAAACATATAATTATTTTTCTACGTTTGGATTATGGGAGGAATATTGTTTATAAATATACATAGGAACCTAATTAAAGAATTTCTGATAAGAATATGCATATAATTTATTTCTACATGGGGATTATTGGTGGAATATTGTTTATATACATACATAGGACCCTATTTAACCAATTTGTGATAAGAATATGCATATAAGTATTTTTCTACATAGGGATTATGGGTGAAATATTGTTTATAAATATACATAGGAACCTAATTAGGAATATATTAAACCCATTTCTGATAAGAATATGAATATAATTATTTTTCTACATGTGGATTGTTTGTGGAATATTGTTTATAAATATACATAGGAACGTATTTAAGCCATTTCTGATAAGAATATGCATATAATTATATTTCTACATGGGGATTATGGGTGGAATATTGTTTATACATTTACATAGGAACATATTAAACCTATTTCTGATATGAATATGCATAACATTATTTTTCTACATGGGGATTATGGGTGGAATATTGTTTATAAATATACATAGTAACCTATTTAACCCATTTCTGATAAGTATATGCATATAATTATTTTTCAGTATGGGGATTATAGGTGGAATATTGTTTATAAATATACATAGGAACTGATTTAACCCATTTCTGGTAAGAACATGCATATAATTATTTTCTACATAGGGATTAATGGCGGAATACTGTTTTTAAATATACATAGTAACTTTTTAACCCATTTCTCACAAGAATATACATATAATTATTTTTCTACATGGGGATTATGGATGGAATATTGTTTCTTAAACATACATAGGAATATATTTATCCAATTTCTTATAAAAATACACATATAATTATTTTATTACATATGGATTATGGGTGGAATATTGTTTATAAATATACATAGGAACGTATTTAAGCCATTTCTGATAAGAATATGCATATAATTATTTTTCTACATGTGGATTATGGGTGGAATATTGTTTATACATTTACATAGGAACATATTAAACCTATTTCTGATATGAATATGCATAACATTATTTTTCTACATGGGGATTATGGGTGGAATATTGTTTATAAATATACATAGTAACCTAATTAACCCATTTCTGATAAGAATATGCACACAATTATTTCTCTACATGGGGATTATGGGTGGAATAATGTTTGTAAATATACATAGTAACCTATTTAACCCATTTCTCATAAGAATATGCATATAATTATTTTTCTACATATCTATTATGGGTGGAATATTGTTTATAAATATACATAGGAACGTATTTAAGCCATTTCTGATAAGATTATGCATATCATTTTTTTTCTATATGGGGTTATGGGTGGAATATTGTTTATAAATATACATAGGAACCTAATTAAAGCATTTCTGATAAGAATATGCATATAATTTTTTTTCTACATGGGGATTATTGGTGGAATATTGTTTATATACATACATAGGACCCTATTTAACCAATTTCTGATAAGAATATGCATATAAGTATTTTTCTACACAGGGATTATGGGTGAAATATTGTTTATAAATATACATAGGAACCTAATTAAAGCATTTCTGATAAGAATATGCATATAATATTTTTTCTGCATGGGGATTATAGTGCGAAATTGTTTAAAAAATATACATAGGAACCTATTTAACCCATTTCTGATAAGAATATGCATATAATTATTTTTCTACATAGGGATTATGAATGGAATATTCATTCTAGTTAAACATAGGGATTATGAATGGAATATTCATTCTAGTTAAACATACAAAGGAATATATTTAACCCATTTCTGATAAGAATACGAGTATAATTATTTTTCTACATGGGGATTATGGGTGGAATATTGTTTATAAATATACATAGGCACATAGTTAACCCAATTTCTGATAAGAATATGTATATAAGTATTTTTCTAGGGATTATGGGTGAAATAGTGTTTATTAATTTACATAGGAACATATTAAACATATTTCTGTTATGAATATGCATAAAATTATTTTTCTACATGGGGATTATGGGTGGAATATTGTTTATAAATATACATAGGACGCTATTTAACCCATTTTTGATACAAATATGCATATAATTATTTTTCTACATAGGGATTATTGGTGGAATACTGTTTTTAAATATACATAGTAACCTATTAAACCCATTTCTCATAAGAATATGCATATAACTATTTTTTTACATGGGGATTATGAATGGAATATTGTAGTTAAACATACATAGGAATATATTTAACCAATTTCTGATAAGAATATGCATATAAGTATTTTTCTACGTAGGGATGATGGGTGAAATATTGTTTATAAATATACATAGGGACCTATTTAGCCCATTTCTGATAAGAATATGCATATCATTATTTTTCTACATGGGGATTATGGGTTCAATATTGTTTATAAATATACATAGGACCTATTTAACCAATTTTCTATTAAGAATATGCATATAATTATTTTTCTACATGGGGATTATGGGTGGAATATTGTTTATAAATATACATAGTAACCTATTTAACCCATTTCTGATAAGAATATGCACATAATTATTTCTCTACATGGGGATTATGGGTGGAATAATGTTTGTAAATATACATAGTAACCTATTTAACCCATTTCTCATAAGAATATGCATATAATTATTTTTCTACATGGGGATTATGGATGGAATATTGTTTTTAAACATACATAGGAATATATTTATCCAATTTCTTATAAAAATATGCATATAATTATTTTTCTACATATATATTATGGGTGGAATATTGTTTATAAATATACATAGGAACGTATTTAAGCCATTTCTGATAAGATTATGCATATAATTTTTTTTCTATATGGGGTTATGGGTGGAATATTGTTTATAAATATACATAGTAACCTATTTAACCCATTTCTGATAAGTATATGCATATAATTATTTTTCAGTATGGGGATTATAGGTGGAATATTGTTTATAAATATACATAGGAACTGATTTAACCCATTTCTGGTAAGAACATGCATATAATTATTTTCTACATAGGGATTAATGGCGGAATACTGTTTTTAAATATACATAGTAACTTTTTAACCCATTTCTCACAAGAATATACATATAATTATTTTTCTACATGGGGATTATGGATGGAATATTGTTTCTTAAACATACATAGGAATATATTTATCCAATTTCTTATAAAAATACACATATAATTATTTTATTACATATGGATTATGGGTGGAATATTGTTTATAAATATACATAGGAACGTATTTAAGCCATTTCTGATAAGAATATGCATATAATTATTTTTCTACATGGGGATTATGGGTGGAATATTGTTTATACATTTACATAGGAACATATTAAACCTATTTCTGATATGAATATGCATAACATTATTTTTCTACATGGGGATTATGGGTGGAATATTGTTTATAAATATACATAGTAACCTAATTAACCCATTTCTGATAAGAATATGCACACAATTATTTCTCTACATGGGGATTATGGGTGGAATAATGTTTGTAAATATACATAGTAACCTATTTAACCCATTTCTCATAAGAATATGCATATAATTATTTTTCTACATGGGGATTATGGATGGAATATTGTTTTTAAACATACATAGGAATATATTTATCCAATTTCTTATAAAAATACGCATATAATTATTTTTCTACATATCTATTATGGGTGGAATATTGTTTATAAATATACATAGGAACGTATTTAAGCCATTTCTGATAAGATTATGCATATCATTTTTTTTCTATATGGGGTTATGGGTGGAATATTGTTTATAAATATACATAGGAACCTAATTAAAGCATTTCTGATAAGAATATGCATATAATTTTTTTTCTACATGGGGATTATTGGTGGAATATTGTTTATATACATACATAGGACCCTATTTAACCAATTTCTGATAAGAATATGCATATAAGTATTTTTCTACACAGGGATTATGGGTGAAATATTGTTTATAAATATACATAGGAACCTAATTAAAGCATTTCTGATAAGAATATGCATATAATATATTTTTTCTGCATGGGGATTATAGTGGGAAATTGTTTAAAAAATATACATAGGAACCTATTTAACCCATTTCTGATAAGAATATGCATATAATTATTTTTCTACATAGGGATTATGAATGGAATATTCATTCTAGTTAAACATAGGGATTATGAATGGAATATTCATTCTAGTTAAACATACAAAGGAATATATTTAACCCATTTCTGATAAGAATACGAATATAATTATTTTTCTACATGGGGATTATGGGTGGAATATTGTTTATAAATATACATAGGCACATAGTTAACCCAATTTCTGATAAGAATATGTATATAAGTATTTTTCTAGGGATTATGGGTGAAATAGTGTTTATTAATTTACATAGGAACATATTAAACATATTTCTGTTATGAATATGCATAAAATTATTTTTCTACATGGGGATTATGGGTGGAATATTGTTTATAAATGTACATAGGACGCTATTTAACCCATTTTTGATACAAGTATGCATATAATTATTTTTCTACATAGGGATTATTGGTGGAATACTGTTTTTAAATATATATAGTAACCTATTAAACCCATTTTTCATAAGAATATGCATATAACTATTTTTTTACATGGGGATTATGAATGGAATATTGTAGTTAAACATACATAGGAATATATTTAACCAATTTCTGATAAGAATATGCATATAAGTATTTTTCTACGTAGGGATGATGGGTGAAATATTGTTTATAAATATACATAGGGACCTATTTAGCCCATTTCTGATAAGACTATGCATATCATTATTTTTCTACATGGGGATTATGGGTTCAATATTGTTTATAAATATACATAGGACCTATTTAACCAATTTTCTATTAAGAATATGCATATAATTATTTTTCTACATGGGGATTATAGTTAGAATATTGTTTATAAATATATATAGGAACCTATTTATGCCATTGCTTACAAAAATACGCATATCATTATTTTTCTACATATGGATTATGGGTGGAATATTGTTTATCAATATACATTGTAACCTATTTAACCCATTTCTGTTAACAATATGCATATAATTATTTTTTTACATGGGGATTATGGATGGAATATTGTTTATAAATTTACATAGCAACATATTAAACCTATTTCTGATATGAATGTGCATCTAATCATATTGCTATATGTGGATTATGGGTTGAATATTGTTTATAAATATACATAGGAACGCGTTTAAGCCATTTCTGATAAGAATATGCATATAATTATTTTTCTACATGGGGATTATGGGTGGAATATTTTTGATACATTTACATAGGAACATATTAAACCTATTTCTGATATGAATATGCATAACATTATTTTTCTACATGGGGATTATGGGTGGAATATTGTTTATAAATATACATAGTAACCTATTTAACCCATTTCTCATAAGAATATGCATATAATTATTTTTCTACATGGGGATTATGGATGGAATATTGTTGTTAAACATACATAGGAATATATTTATCCCATTTATCCCATTTCTTATAAAAATAAACATATAATTATTTTTCTACGTTTGGATTATGGGAGGAATATTGTTTATAAATATACATAGGAACCTAATTAAAGAATTTCTGATAAGAATATGCATATAATTTATTTCTACATGGGGATTATTGGTGGAATATTGTTTATATACATACATAGGACCCTATTTAACCAATTTGTGATAAGAATATGCATATAAGTATTTTTCTACATAGGGATTATGGGTGAAATATTGTTTATAAATATACATAGGAACCTAATTAGGAATATATTAAACCCATTTCTGATAAGAATATGAATATAATTATTTTTCTACATGTGGATTGTTTGTGGAATATTGTTTATAAATATACATAGGAACGTATTTAAGCCATTTCTGATAAGAATATGCATATAATTATATTTCTACATGGGGATTATGGGTGGAATATTGTTTATACATTTACATAGGAACATATTAAACCTATTTCTGATATGAATATGCATAACATTATTTTTCTACATGGGGATTATGGGTGGAATATTGTTTATAAATATACATAGTAACCTATTTAACCCATTTCTGATAAGTATATGCATATAATTATTTTTCAGTATGGGGATTATAGGTGGAATATTGTTTATAAATATACATAGGAACTGATTTAACCCATTTCTGGTAAGAACATGCATATAATTATTTTCTACATAGGGATTAATGGCGGAATACTGTTTTTAAATATACATAGTAACTTTTTAACCCATTTCTCACAAGAATATACATATAATTATTTTTCTACATGGGGATTATGGATGGAATATTGTTTCTTAAACATACATAGGAATATATTTATCCAATTTCTTATAAAAATACACATATAATTATTTTATTACATATGGATTATGGGTGGAATATTGTTTATAAATATACATAGGAACGTATTTAAGCCATTTCTGATAAGAATATGCATATAATTATTTTTCTACATGTGGATTATGGGTGGAATATTGTTTATACATTTACATAGGAACATATTAAACCTATTTCTGATATGAATATGCATAACATTATTTTTCTACATGGGGATTATGGGTGGAATATTGTTTATAAATATACATAGTAACCTAATTAACCCATTTCTGATAAGAATATGCACACAATTATTTCTCTACATGGGGATTATGGGTGGAATAATGTTTGTAAATATACATAGTAACCTATTTAACCCATTTCTCATAAGAATATGCATATAATTATTTTTCTACATATCTATTATGGGTGGAATATTGTTTATAAATATACATAGGAACGTATTTAAGCCATTTCTGATAAGATTATGCATATCATTTTTTTTCTATATGGGGTTATGGGTGGAATATTGTTTATAAATATACATAGGAACCTAATTAAAGCATTTCTGATAAGAATATGCATATAATTTTTTTTCTACATGGGGATTATTGGTGGAATATTGTTTATATACATACATAGGACCCTATTTAACCAATTTCTGATAAGAATATGCATATAAGTATTTTTCTACACAGGGATTATGGGTGAAATATTGTTTATAAATATACATAGGAACCTAATTAAAGCATTTCTGATAAGAATATGCATATAATATTTTTTCTGCATGGGGATTATAGTGCGAAATTGTTTAAAAAATATACATAGGAACCTATTTAACCCATTTCTGATAAGAATATGCATATAATTATTTTTCTACATAGGGATTATGAATGGAATATTCATTCTAGTTAAACATAGGGATTATGAATGGAATATTCATTCTAGTTAAACATACAAAGGAATATATTTAACCCATTTCTGATAAGAATACGAGTATAATTATTTTTCTACATGGGGATTATGGGTGGAATATTGTTTATAAATATACATAGGCACATAGTTAACCCAATTTCTGATAAGAATATGTATATAAGTATTTTTCTAGGGATTATGGGTGAAATAGTGTTTATTAATTTACATAGGAACATATTAAACATATTTCTGTTATGAATATGCATAAAATTATTTTTCTACATGGGGATTATGGGTGGAATATTGTTTATAAATATACATAGGACGCTATTTAACCCATTTTTGATACAAATATGCATATAATTATTTTTCTACATAGGGATTATTGGTGGAATACTGTTTTTAAATATACATAGTAACCTATTAAACCCATTTCTCATAAGAATATGCATATAACTATTTTTTTACATGGGGATTATGAATGGAATATTGTAGTTAAACATACATAGGAATATATTTAACCAATTTCTGATAAGAATATGCATATAAGTATTTTTCTACGTAGGGATGATGGGTGAAATATTGTTTATAAATATACATAGGGACCTATTTAGCCCATTTCTGATAAGAATATGCATATCATTATTTTTCTACATGGGGATTATGGGTTCAATATTGTTTATAAATATACATAGGACCTATTTAACCAATTTTCTATTAAGAATATGCATATAATTATTTTTCTACATGGGGATTATGGGTGGAATATTGTTTATAAATATACATAGTAACCTATTTAACCCATTTCTGATAAGAATATGCACATAATTATTTCTCTACATGGGGATTATGGGTGGAATAATGTTTGTAAATATACATAGTAACCTATTTAACCCATTTCTCATAAGAATATGCATATAATTATTTTTCTACATGGGGATTATGGATGGAATATTGTTTTTAAACATACATAGGAATATATTTATCCAATTTCTTATAAAAATATGCATATAATTATTTTTCTACATATATATTATGGGTGGAATATTGTTTATAAATATACATAGGAACGTATTTAAGCCATTTCTGATAAGATTATGCATATAATTTTTTTTCTATATGGGGTTATGGGTGGAATATTGTTTATAAATATACATAGTAACCTATTTAACCCATTTCTGATAAGTATATGCATATAATTATTTTTCAGTATGGGGATTATAGGTGGAATATTGTTTATAAATATACATAGGAACTGATTTAACCCATTTCTGGTAAGAACATGCATATAATTATTTTCTACATAGGGATTAATGGCGGAATACTGTTTTTAAATATACATAGTAACTTTTTAACCCATTTCTCACAAGAATATACATATAATTATTTTTCTACATGGGGATTATGGATGGAATATTGTTTCTTAAACATACATAGGAATATATTTATCCAATTTCTTATAAAAATACACATATAATTATTTTGCTACATATGGATTATGGGTGGAATATTGTTTATAAATATACATAGGAACGTATTTAAGCCATTTCTGATAAGAATATGCATATAATTATTTTTCTACATGGGGATTATGGGTGGAATATTGTTTATACATTTACATAGGAACATATTAAACCTATTTCTGATATGAATATGCATAACATTATTTTTCTACATGGGGATTATGGGTGGAATATTGTTTATAAATATACATAGTAACCTAATTAACCCATTTCTGATAAGAATATGCACACAATTATTTCTCTACATGGGGATTATGGGTGGAATAATGTTTGTAAATATACACAGTAACCTATTTAACCCATTTCTCATAAGAATATGCATATAATTATTTTTCTACATGGGGATTATGGATGGAATATTGTTTTTAAACATACATAGGAATATATTTATCCAATTTCTTATAAAAATACGCATATAATTATTTTTCTACATATCTATTATGGGTGGAATATTGTTTATAAATATACATAGGAACGTATTTAAGCCATTTCTGATAAGATTATGCATATCATTTTTTTTCTATATGGGGTTATGGGTGGAATATTGTTTATAAATATACATAGGAACCTAATTAAAGCATTTCTGATAAGAATATGCATATAATTTTTTTTCTACATGGGGATTATTGGTGGAATATTGTTTATATACATACATAGGACCCTATTTAACCAATTTCTGATAAGAATATGCATATAAGTATTTTTCTACACAGGGATTATGGGTGAAATATTGTTTATAAATATACATAGGAACCTAATTAAAGCATTTCTGATAAGAATATGCATATAATATATTTTTTCTGCATGGGGATTATAGTGGGAAATTGTTTAAAAAATATACATAGGAACCTATTTAACCCATTTCTGATAAGAATATGCATATAATTATTTTTCTACATAGGGATTATGAATGGAATATTCATTCTAGTTAAACATAGGGATTATGAATGGAATATTCATTCTAGTTAAACATACAAAGGAATATATTTAACCCATTTCTGATAAGAATACGAATATAATTATTTTTCTACATGGGGATTATGGGTGGAATATTGTTTATAAATATACATAGGCACATAGTTAACCCAATTTCTGATAAGAATATGTATATAAGTATTTTTCTAGGGATTATGGGTGAAATAGTGTTTATTAATTTACATAGGAACATATTAAACATATTTCTGTTATGAATATGCATAAAATTATTTTTCTACATGGGGATTATGGATGGAATATTGTTTATAAATGTACATAGGACGCTATTTAACCCATTTCTCATAAGAATATGCATATAACTATTTTTTTACATGGGGATTATGAATGGAATATTGTAGTTAAACATACATAGGAATATATTTAACCAATTTCTGATAAGAATATGCATATAAGTATTTTTCTACGTAGGGATGATGGGTGAAATATTGTTTATAAATATACATAGGGACCTATTTAGCCCATTTCTGATAGGACTATGCATATCATTATTTTTCTACATGGGGATTATGGGTTCAATATTGTTTATAAATATACATAGGACCTATTTAACCAATTTTCTATTAAGAATATGCATATAATTATTTTTCTACATGGGGATTATAGTTAGAATATTGTTTATAAATATATATAGGAACCTATTTATGCCATTGCTTACAAAAATACGCATATCATTATTTTTCTACATATGGATTATGAGTGGAATATTGTTTATCAATATACATTGTAACCTATTTAACCCATTTCTGATAAGAATACGAATATAATTATTTTTCTACATGAGGATTATGGGTGGAATATTGTTTATAAATATAAATAGGCACATAGTTAACCCAATTTCTGATAAGAATATGTATATAAGTATTTTTCTAGGGATTATGGGTGAAATAGTGTTTATTAATTTACATAGGAACATATTAAACCTATTTCTGATATGAATATGCATAAAATTATTTTTCTACATGGGGATTATGGGTGGAATATTGTTTATAAATTTACATAGCAACATATTAAACCTATTTCTGATATGAATGTGCATATAATTATATTGGTATATGGGGATTATGGGTTGAATATTGTTTATAAATATACATAGGAACGTATTTAAGCCATTTCTGATAAGAATATGCATATAATTATTTTTCTACATGGGGATTATGGATGGAATATTGTTTATACATTTACATAGGAACATATTAAACCTATTTCTGATATGAATATGCATAACATTATTTTTCTACATGGGGATTATGGGTGGAATATTGTTTATACATAGTAACCTATGTTTATACATAGTAACCTTGTTTATACATAGTAACCTATTTAACCCATTTCTGATAAGTATATGCATGTCATTATTATTCAGTATGGGGATTATAGGTGGAATATTGTTTATAAATATACATAGGAACTGATTTAACCTGATAAGAATATGCACATAATTATTTCTCTACATGGGGATTATGGGTGGAATAATGTTTGTAAATATACATAGTAACCTATTTAACCCATTTCTCATAAGAATATGCATATAATTATTTTTCTACATGGGGATTATGGATGGAATATTGTTTTTAAACATACATAGGAATATATTTATCCAATTTCTTATAAAAATATGCATATAATTATTTTTCTACATATGGATTATGGGTGGAATATTGTTTATAAATATACATAGGAACGTATTTAAGCCATTTCTGATAAGATTATGCATATAATTTTTTTTCTATATGGGGTTATGGGTGGAATATTGTTTATAAATATACATAGGAACCTAATTAAAGCCTTTCTGATAAGAATATGCATATAATTTTTTTTCTACATGGGGATTATAGTGGGAAATTGTTTAAAAAATATACATAGGAACCTATTTAACCCATTTCTGATAAGAATATGCATATAATTATTCTTCTACATAGGGATTATGAATGGAATATTCATTCTAGTTAAACATAGGGATTATGAATGGAATATTCATTCTAGTTAAACATACAAAGGAATATATTTAACCCATTTCTGATAAGAGTACGAATATCATTATTTTTCTACATGAGGATGATGGGTGGAATATTGTTTATGCGATCTGAGTTTGTCAGATATTTGACAATTTAGTCTGGAAGGTATCGGTTGTGTGTTATGAGTTTGCGGTCATGGGATGTCGTCGGTCTTTTTTAGGGCTTGGCCCTCAGATGAGTAGATGAACATGGTCCATAATTGCCAGGTCTTAGAGAATGTTTCTTCTCTATGTTGTGCCGTCAGGATGAGGTCTTCCATTTTCCTTATTTCTTCTACTTTCTCCAACCACATATCAATGGACGGCGGGAGAGGAGATTTCCAACAAACCGGGATGCAAGCTTTTGCTGCGTCCAGTAGGTGGCGTATCACGGACTTCTTATAGATCTTATCGGGGGTGTCAGTAGCGTGTAGCAAAAAGAATGCGGGGTCATCGGTTATTGGTCTGTCCGTGAATTTTTGTACTGTTTCACGCACTACTTCCCAGAAGTGTGCCAATTTGGGACAAGACCAGAAAATGTGTAAGAGGGTTCCCTTTTCCCTCTGACATCTCCAACACATTTCTGATGTCATAGGGAAAAATTTATGCAATAATGCTGGAGTTCTATACCATCGGGAGAGTATTTTGTAATTTGTTTCCTGGATCTTGGCGCATATAGATGATTTATGCGTGAATCTGAGAATATGTTGTTTCTTTATGTTGTCAAACCTACAATCTAGTTCCGCCTCCCATTTCAGTAGTCCCGGGGGGACAAAGTCTGTAGGGGGAGTGTTTACCAGCCTGTAAGTCAACGATAATGTGTGTGGCAACGCTCCCGTCCCTGTAAGGAGTGTCTCCAGGGTCGTGAGAGTTCTATCGTTTTCCGCAGGAGGGGGCGGTATAGACCTGAGGAAGTGTCGCAACTGGAGTGTTCGTATAAAGTCTAGCCGGTATACGCCATTTGGGTCAGAGAGTTCTTTATGCGTTCTCCAATGTCCCTCATTGCTATAATGGGATGCTAGGTGTAGTCCTGCTTCCCCAAGTTTCCGGAAGAAACCGTCTTCTAGTCCCGGTTTGAACAGAGGGTTACCTATTACGGGGTATAGAGGTGAATTTTGGGATGTAAGAGTCGTCTGGGAAATTAATTGTGAGCATATTCGTGCCGTGTTGCCTATCAGTGGGTGGCGTCTAAGATCTGCAGGTATATCCTTATAACACCATGGAGTGCCCCCTAGTGGAATAGCGGTGTGAGATTGTTCAATATGAGTCCATAGCTTGGTCTCTTGATGGCGACACCAGTCTACGAGCCTTCCTAGATGTACCGCTTGATAGTATGCACGGATGTTTGGTAGTGCAAGACCCCCGTCTTCTTTGGGGAGTACCAATAGTTTGTTAGAGAGTCTTGGTTTTTTTTTTGCCCAAACAAAGTCTGTGAAGGCTGTTTGTACCCGCTTAAAAAAGATGGAGGGGATGCGTACAGGGAGGGCCTGCATTAAATATAGAATTTTTGGTAGTATGGACATTTTCAAAATGTTGCATCGGCCTAACCAGGAGTGGAGACCGGTTTGCCAGTTGTTCAGAAGCGTTTTAATTTTTGCTAACAATGGGGGGGAGTTTAGTTCATATACCTGGGATAGTGATGGAGGGATAAATGTACCCAGATATTTTTGGGCTTTATTCGTCAACATCAGCTTGAAGCTGGATTGGAGATGAGTCAGTTGTGTAGGTTGAATCCCCACCCCCATCGCTTCTGATTTCGCGAAATTAATTTTCAGGTGGGAAAGGGCTCCATATGTGGTAAATTCTTTTAACAGATTGGGGAGTGAGAGTAACGGGTTCGATAATGAAAACATCAAATCGTCCGCATAAGCAGAGACTTTATGTTGGATTTGGTTGATGGGTATCCCAGTTATGTCTGGATTTTGTCTTACGTGGCACAGGAAAGGTTCTAGTGAGAGTGCAAAAAGTAGGGGTGATAGTGGGCATCCCTGTCGCGTACCGTTCGTGATTGCAAAGGTGTTTGAAGTTACTCCATTAACCCTGACTTTTGCTGACGGTGTGGTATAGATAGCAGAGATCCAATTCAGCATATTACTTCCCAGGCCTATATGTCTCAGAGTGGCAAACATAAATGACCAGTTTACCCGATCGAATGCCTTCTCGGCATCTGTGCTAAGGAAGACCGTCGGTGTGTTAGTTGTGATGGCTTTATTGAGCAGGTTCAAGACTTTTGTAGTGTTGTCGCGAGCTTCCCTGGATTGGACGAAGCCTACTTGGTCAAGATGTATTAAGTTAGGAATCTGTTGTTGTATTCTGGTGGCTAGTATTTTAGTAAACAATTTTAGGTCTGTGTTTAAAAGGGATATTGGGCGATAACTCCCGCATTGCGTCGGGTCTTTACCCTCTTTGGGAATCACTGCAATTTGGGCCTGTAATGTGTCGTGGTGTAGCGCCTTCCCCTTGCCTAAGTCATTGAAAAGTTCATTGCCTCGCACCCTGGTCGGTGTCTGTTTGTGATCTTTTTCCAGGCTGCGTAGTTTAGTTAAAAGTGTTGTTAATTGTGCAGTTCTTTGTTTTTTCAGGCGTGCTCCATGCTTTATGAGCAATCCACGGATCACTGCCTTGTGTGCTTCCCAAACCAAACCCCCGTCCACATCGGCTGGGGGGTTAGAGTGGAAAATACTGTGTGATTTCTTTAGTCGCATCCGCAACTACATCTGGATTTTGTAGGAGGCTTTCATTAAGTCTCCACGGGCTTCTTTGTCCCCTAAAGTATTCTGCTAGAGCGTATTGCATTGAGACTGGAGCGTGGTCTGACCATGTGATAGAACCGAGAGCCGAGCCTTTGACCGCATGTAATTGATTTTGAGGGATTAGGAAAAAATCAATGCGTGAATACGCTTGATGGGGCCGGGAGAAGAAGGAGTAATCTCTTTCACCCGGGTGAAAGAGGCGCCAGACATCCACCAGCTGTAGTGTGTGGAGCGCAGCTTGTATCCTCTTACGTGTGCCTCTGGTAAATGATGAGGACCCTGTAGAGGTGTCCTCTGCGGGAAGTAGGGGGACATTAAAATCACCTCCAATGGATGAGTTGGCCCTCATTGAATTTTTGGAGCGCGTCTAATTGTCTCTGCACAAAATAGTCTTGTTGGACGTTTGGAGCATAAAAATTGGCGATGGTCACCTTAGCTCCACCTATGGAGCCCTTTAAAAACAGGAATCTCCCCATCGTGTCTGTCTTTTTGTCTGTCAAGGTCCACGGAACTTTTGCTGAAATCTGAATAGAGACCCCCCTGGATTTGTCTGCTGAGTGGGTAGAATGGTATACTGTTGGGTAGTGTCTGTTTTTAAGTATTGGTAATTTGTTGTCCTTAAAGTGTGTCTCTTGTAGAAGCACAATGTCTGCTTTCAATCGCTTCATGTCGTTTAATAGCATCCGACTCTTCTCCGGGACGTTAAGTCCTTTCACATTAAGGGTAATCACATTTAGGGCCAGGTGTCATTGTGGTACTGTAATAATGCAAATTTTTCAGTATCATTTGTTTATATCTAACATTAACCACAATGTCAACGTAGGAACATCATAGAAGTTTGTCCAAATATCTAATCTTGCATTGATAACATCTAAATCTGTCTGCTCTTCTTGAAACCAACAGTCCCTCTCCACCCCGTCATTCTAAGAGCATCATGACCATAGGAACCTATTTAACCCATTTCTGATAAGAATATGCATGTAAGTATTTTTCTACATAGCAATTATGGGTGAAATATTGTCTATAAATATACATAGGAACCTATTTAGCCCATTACTGATAAGAATATGCATATAATTATTATACATAGCGACATATCAACCTATTTCTGTTTGAACATGCATATAATTATTTTGCTATATGGAGATTATTGAGTGAATATTGTTTTTAAAAATACATAGGACATATTTAACCAATTTCTGATAAGAATATGCATATGATCATTTTTCTACATGGGGATTATAGATAGAATATTGTTTATAAATATATATAGGAACCTATTTATCCCATTTCTTATAAAAATATGCTTATCATTATTTTTCTACATATGGATTATGGGTGGAATATTGTTTACATACATTGTAACCTATTTAACCCATTTCTGTTAAGAATATGCATATAATTATTTTCTTACATGGGGATTAGGGGTGGAATATTGTTTATACATTTACATAGGAACATATTAAACCTATTTTTGATATGAATATGCATAACATTATTTGTGTCTACATGAGGATTATGGGTGGAATATTGTTTATAAATATACATAGTAACCTATTTAACCCATTTCTGATAAAAATATGCATATAATTATTTTTCACTATGAGGATTATAGGTGGAATATTGTTTATAAATATACATAGGAACTTATTTAACCCATTTCTGGTAAGCATATACATATAACTATTTTTTTACATAGGGATTATTGGTGGAATACTGTTTTTAAATATACATAGTAACCTATTTAACCCATTTCTCATAAGAAATGATGGGTCACTGTTCCTCTAACTGACACCAATGATTATTTCTCCACTGAGAACCCACAACGCTTGATGAGTCATTATTCCTTCCACAAATGATGATTTAAATATTCCTCTACTGACACGAACAACACACCAATCACACTGACACCTTTAGTTCCTTTACAAAGGTCCTCTACCCACTCACAACAACAATGGGGTACTATTTATTTCACTGGTCCTGATAAAAATGTGTAAAGATTGAGGTTTACATCGGTTAAGGAATAGTCGCATTAACATAATTGCATACAACATAACGTGTTGCATAACTAAAGTCAGGATAGCATTGAGCCAGTATATATTCTTTGCAATAGAGTTACAGGGCTCACGGTTTATACTGTTGGAGACATAGTTGCCAATAACCAAAATTAAGACAGAATGTCGGAATTGCAAAGAGAAAAACACAGAGGACAATATCGGCATAGGTTTGAGTCGGTTTCTATTCGTTTCTAATATAACAATATTAGAAACGAATAGAAACCGACTCAGCCATTAAAAATAAAGCCCAATATTGATATTGGTATTTTGAACATAATTCAAATATATTAACTAAGCTATGAAAACTCTCAAGTTAGCTATGAAAACACTTAAAGTCTTCTATCTTCAAAGTTAGAAAAAGAATCAGGTTTGCCACACTGTGCTAATTTAAGAATTATTCAACTAGGGCGGATCCGATTCAATCCGTCAGACATGTGGGGCTTGTCTCACTGCTGTTTTTATTTAATTACTCGAAACCAAGTCTAACTGTCTGACAAAGCTATGCTATGCTTAAACTCCGCAATGTCTAAGCTAAACCGTATCTAAGCTAAACAGTATTTCTGTTTTTTTTACTCTTTTTACCAAAATAGCTGATATAAATTGAGTGACTATTGCATTAAAATGCAATAGTCACTCAATTTATATGAGGTAACTCAGTGCTAATCCTGATCCTGATTTCGATTGTGCAATATAACCTGAAATGCAACAGCAATCGTCTCGTCTTACTATATTTAGCATAAATGCAACCTTATCTAATGTAAGATATACTGAAAATTTGCTTGAAACAAAACCGACTCAATGTGTGCTAAAGTTTGCTTTATTTTATGTTATGCAGGAATCATCTCATCACAATTACCGACCCTCTGTTGTAATAATTTCGGCTTTTATTATGACAAATAACAACAGCGCAACTAACAACTAAACAATAACAACTTGCGCTTAAACCTGTCTCTCGGTAAGTGTTACTGCTATACTTGATATGTTTTATGCATCTATTTAACATCTACATCAAATAATCCTAATGTATATCGTCTCAACCTCCTTGACATGTCTCGCAAACCACTCAAATAAATAAATAAATAAATAAATAAATAAAAACTTTTTCGCTATATATTTGTACTCTGATATTTTGCTGATATAGCAAAACCACTGAAAACGGATAGTGTAATGCAAATTCACATTTAGGTGATATCAGTGCTATCTTGAGTAATGTTAAATTTGCAGTATTTCAGCACTTCAGCACTTCCCCAGTCTTCGTTAACTGTCCAATTATACTCTCAATTATCTCTCAAAAAATATAAAAATACGCACTGGTTTACTGACTGACACCAATGATGTGTATTATTTCGCTAATTTTTTGCATTACTCTAAATCTGGTATACATCTTCTCCTTCTCCTTCTCTGCTTCCACAATCTCATTAACGTAATCCTAAATACTCATGCATTATCATAAATAAAGTCAGGATAACATCAAGCATTGAGATAAAGTTGCAGGTCTCACGTTAATATTGTCGGACAAATAAGTTACCAATACTTATTAAGACGAAATACATAGTCGCAATTACAATACGATGTTCAACAGCTTATCTTCTCTTATTGCTAAATTTAGCGTAAATGCAACATATCTTACCTCTAAAAACAAATTGCTTGTGAAAGACAGATTGTAACGATCTCTATATAAACCGACTCACGGCTTTTGATTACCATTGATCACTATTTTGTGTTTAAGCTTTATCTCAACAAATATCAATGTCTTTGCATATATCTACTGTAATGCAACTATCTCTAAAACACTAATAGCAGTAGCCTATTAATTTGGTTAAAGAAACCGATTTAAATTGTCAATGTGTTGTCTCATTGCCATATTTGATATGTTTAAAGAAAATGTATCCTAATGTATAACTAATAAGATAATACTCTTAACATGTCCCGCAACCAACTCACTATTTATCAGGGCTTATATATATATTTTTTCCACTGACACGTGGGTCACGATTTCTCCCGCTAAAACCAATCATGGGTTACTATTGCTCCCACCGATCCCAATGATGGCTATATGCATATCATTATTTTTCGACATATGGATTATGGGTGGAATATTGTTTATAAATATACATTGTATCCTATTTAACCCATTTCTGTTAAGAATATGCATATAATTATTTTTTTACATTGGGATTATAGAAGGAATAGTGTTTATATATTTACATAGCAACATATTAAACCTATTTCTGATATGAATACGCATATAATTATATTGCTATATGGGGATTATGAGTTGAATATTGTTTATAAATATACATAGTAACGTATTTCACCCATTTCTGATAAGAATATGTATATGAGTATTTTACTACGTAGGGATTATGGGTGAAATATTGTTTATTAATTTACATAGGAACATATGACATCATTTCCTTTGAGAGATGATATCATTTCCTCTGCTGCTGTTTAGCATACAGCAGCAAAGGAATGATGTGATTGGCCGGCGGCGATCGCGAGGGGGGGGCCACGAACGGATGGCCTCCCCCTCATCTCCGATCGCCGTGGGACAAAAGACGGAAGCCTCGGGCACCGGGGGGGTCCGATCGGACCCCCCACCCGCGGAAGGCAAATCACGTATATGTACGTGATTTTGCCTGTCCGTGCCACCTTGCCGACGTAAATCGTCGTGAGGCGGTGGTCAAGTGGTTAATTTACATAGGAACATATTAAACATATTTCTGATATGAATATGCATAAAATTATTTTTCTACATGGGAATTATGGGTGGAATATTGTTTATAAATATACATAGGACGCTATTTAACCCATTTTCTGATACGAATATGCATATAATTATTTTTCTATATGCGGCTATTGGTGGAATACTGTTCATAAATATACATACGAACATATTTCACCCATTTCTGATAAGAATATGTATATGAGTATTTTACTACGTAGGGATTATGGGTGAAATATTGTTTATTAATTTACATAGAAACATATTAAACCTATTTCTGATATGAATATGAATAAAATTATTTTTCTACATGGGGATTATGAGTGGAATATTGTTTATAATTATTCATAGTAACTTATTTAACCCATTTCTGGTAAGAATATGCATTTAATTATTTTTCTGTATGGGGATTATGGGTGAAATATTGTTTTAAAATATACATAGTAACCTATTTAACCCATTTCTCATGAGAAAATGCAGATAATTATTTTTCTACATGGGAATTATGGATAGAATATTGTAGTTAAACATACATAGGAATATATTTAACCAATTTCTGATAAGAATATGCATATCATTATTTTTCTACATGGGGATTATGGGTGGAATATTGTTTATAAATATACTTAGCAACATATTAAACCTATTTCTGTTTGAACATGCATATAATTATTTTGCTATATGGGGATTATGGATTGAATATTGTTTATAAATATACATAGGACCTATTTAACCAATTTCTGATAAGAATATGCATATAATCATTTTTCTACATGGGGATTATAGATAGAATATTGTTTAGCAATATATATAGGAACCTATTTATCCCATTTCTTATAAAAAATATGCATATAATTATTTATCTACATGGGGATTATGGGTGGAATAATGTTTGTAAATATACATAGTAACCTATTTAACCCATTTCTCATAAGAATATGCATATAATTATTTTTCTACATGGGGATTATGGATGGAATATTGTTTATACATTTACATAGGAACATATTAAACCTATTTCTGATATGAATATGCATTTAATTATTTTTCTACATGGGGATTATGGGTGGAATATTGTTTATAAATATACATAGTAACTTATTTACCCATTTCACATAAGAATATGCATATAATTATTTTCTACATGGGGATTATAGGTGGAATACTGTTTTTAAATATACATAGTAACCTATTTAACCCATTTCTCATATGAATATGCATATCATTATTTTTCTACATGGGGATTATGGGTGGAATATTGTTTATAAATGTACATAGGACGCTATTTAACCCATTTTTGATACAAGTATGCATATAATTATTTTTCTACATAGGGATTATTGGTGGAATACTGTTTTTAAATATACATAGTAACCTATTAAACCCATTTCTCATAAGAATATGCATATAACTATTTTTTTACATGGGGATTATGAATGGAATATTGTAGTTAAACATACATAGGAATATATTTAACCAATTTCTGATAAGAATATGCATATAAGTATTTTTCTACGTAGGGATGATGGGTGAAATATTGTTTATAAATATACATAGGGACCTATTTAGCCCATTTCTGATAGGACTATGCATATCATTATTTTTCTACATGGGGATTATGGGTTCAATATTGTTTATAAATATACATAGGACCTATTTAACCAATTTTCTATTAAGAATATGCATATAATTATTTTTCTACATGGGGATTATAGTTAGAATATTGTTTATAAATATATATAGGAACCTATTTATGCCATTGCTTACAAAAATACGCATATCATTATTTTTCTACATATGGATTATGGGTGGAATATTGTTTATCAATATACATTGTAACCTATTTAACCCATTTCTGTTAACAATATGCATATAATTATTTTTTTACATGGGGATTATGGATGGAATATTGTTTATAAATTTACATAGCAACATATTAAACCTATTTCTGATATGAATGTGCATCTAATCATATTGCTATATGTGGATTATGGGTTGAATATTGTTTATAAATATACATAGGAACGCGTTTAAGCCATTTCTGATAAGAATATGCATATAATTATTTTTCTACATGGGGATTATGGGTGGAATATTTTTGATACATTTACATAGGAACATATTAAACCTATTTCTGATATGAATATGCATAACATTATTTTTCTACATGGGGATTATGGGTGGAATATTGTTTATAAATATACATAGTAACCTATTTAACCCATTTCTCATAAGAATATGCATATAATTATTTTTCTACATGGGGATTATGGATGGAATATTGTTGTTAAACATACATAGGAATATATTTATCCCATTTATCCCATTTCTTATAAAAATAAACATATAATTATTTTTCTACATTTGGATTATGGGAGGAATATTGTTTATAAATATACATAGGAACCTAATTAAAGAATTTCTGATAAGAATATGCATATAATTTATTTCTACATGGGGATTATTGGTGGAATATTGTTTATATACATACATAGGACCCTATTTAACCAATTTGTGATAAGAATATGCATATAAGTATTTTTCTACATAGGGATTGTGAAATATTGTTTATAAATATACATAGGAACCTAATTAGGAATATATTAAACCCATTTCTGATAAGAATATGAATATAATTATTTTTCTACATGTGGATTGTTTGTGGAATATTGTTTATAAATATACATAGGAACGTATTTAAGCCATTTCTGATAAGAATATGCATATAATTATATTTCTACATGGGGATTATGGGTGGAATATTGTTTATACATTTACATAGGAACATATTAAACCTATTTCTGATATGAATATGCATAACATTATTTTTCTACATGGGGATTATGGGTGGAATATTGTTTATAAATATACATAGTAACCTATTTAACCCATTTCTGATAAGTATATGCATATAATTATTTTTCAGTATGGGGATTATAGGTGGAATATTGTTTATAAATATACATAGGAACTGATTTAACCCATTTCTGGTAAGAACATGCATATAATTATTTTCTACATAGGGATTAATGGCGGAATACTGTTTTTAAATATACATAGTAACTTTTTAACCCATTTCTCACAAGAATATACATATAATTATTTTTCTACATGGGGATTATGGATGGAATATTGTTTCTTAAACATACATAGGAATATATTTATCCAATTTCTTATAAAAATACACATATAATTATTTTATTACATATGGATTATGGGTGGAATATTGTTTATAAATATACATAGGAACGTATTTAAGCCATTTCTGATAAGAATATGCATATAATTATTTTTCTACATGTGGATTATGGGTGGAATATTGTTTATACATTTACATAGGAACATATTAAACCTATTTCTGATATGAATATGCATAACATTATTTTTCTACATGGGGATTATGGGTGGAATATTGTTTATAAATATACATAGTAACCTAATTAACCCATTTCTGATAAGAATATGCACACAATTATTTCTCTACATGGGGATTATGGGTGGAATAATGTTTGTAAATATACATAGTAACCTATTTAACCCATTTCTCATAAGAATATGCATATAATTATTTTTCTACATGGGGATTATGGATGGAATATTGTTTTTAAACATACATAGGAATATATTTATCCAATTTCTTATAAAAATACGCATATAATTATTTTTCTACATATCTATTATGGGTGGAATATTGTTTATAAATATACATAGGAACGTATTTAAGCCATTTCTGATAAGATTATGCATATCATTTTTTTTCTATATGGGGTTATGGGTGGAATATTGTTTATAAATATACATAGGAACCTAATTAAAGCATTTCTGATAAGAATATGCATATAATTTTTTTTCTACATGGGGATTATTGGTGGAATATTGTTTATATACATACATAGGACCCTATTTAACCAATTTCTGATAAGAATATGCATATAAGTATTTTTCTACACAGGGATTATGGGTGAAATATTGTTTATAAATATACATAGGAACCTAATTAAAGCATTTCTGATAAGAATATGCATATAATATTTTTTCTGCATGGGGATTATAGTGCGAAATTGTTTAAAAAATATACATAGGAACCTATTTAACCCATTTCTGATAAGAATATGCATATAATTATTTTTCTACATAGGGATTATGAATGGAATATTCATTCTAGTTAAACATAGGGATTATGAATGGAATATTCATTCTAGTTAAACATACAAAGGAATATATTTAACCCATTTCTGATAAGAATACGAGTATAATTATTTTTCTACATGGGGATTATGGGTGGAATATTGTTTATAAATATACATAGGCACATAGTTAACCCAATTTCTGATAAGAATATGTATATAAGTATTTTTCTAGGGATTATGGGTGAAATAGTGTTTATTAATTTACATAGGAACATATTAAACATATTTCTGTTATGAATATGCATAAAATTATTTTTCTACATGGGGATTATGGGTGGAATATTGTTTATAAATATACATAGGACGCTATTTAACCCATTTTTGATACAAGTATGCATATAATTATTTTTCTACATAGGGATTATTGGTGGAATACTGTTTTTAAATATACATAGTAACCTATTAAACCCATTTCTCATAAGAATATGCATATAACTATTTTTTTACATGGGGATTATGAATGGAATATTGTAGTTAAACATACATAGGAATATATTTAACCAATTTCTGATAAGAATATGCATATAAGTATTTTTCTACGTAGGGATGATGGGTGAAATATTGTTTATAAATATACATAGGGACCTATTTAGCCCATTTCTGATAGGACTATGCATATCATTATTTTTCTACATGGGGATTATGGGTTCAATATTGTTTATAAATATACATAGGACCTATTTAACCAATTTTCTATTAAGAATATGCATATAATTATTTTTCTACATGGGGATTATAGTTAGAATATTGTTTATAAATATATATAGGAACCTATTTATGCCATTGCTTACAAAAATACGCATATCATTATTTTTCTACATATGGATTATGGGTGGAATATTGTTTATCAATATACATTGTAACCTATTTAACCCATTTCTGTTAACAATATGCATATAATTATTTTTTTACATGGGGATTATGGATGGAATATTGTTTATAAATTTACATAGCAACATATTAAACCTATTTCTGATATGAATGTGCATCTAATCATATTGCTATATGTGGATTATGGGTTGAATATTGTTTATAAATATACATAGGAACGCGTTTAAGCCATTTCTGATAAGAATATGCATATAATTATTTTTCTACATGGGGATTATGGGTGGAATATTTTTGATACATTTACATAGGAACATATTAAACCTATTTCTGATATGAATATGCATAACATTATTTTTCTACATGGGGATTATGGGTGGAATATTGTTTATAAATATACATAGTAACCTATTTAACCCATTTCTCATAAGAATATGCATATAATTATTTTTCTACATGGGGATTATGGATGGAATATTGTTGTTAAACATACATAGGAATATATTTATCCCATTTATCCCATTTCTTATAAAAATAAACATATAATTATTTTTCTACATTTGGATTATGGGAGGAATATTGTTTATAAATATACATAGGAACCTAATTAAAGAATTTCTGATAAGAATATGCATATAATTTATTTCTACATGGGGATTATTGGTGGAATATTGTTTATATACATACATAGGACCCTATTTAACCAATTTGTGATAAGAATATGCATATAAGTATTTTTCTACATAGGGATTGTGAAATATTGTTTATAAATATACATAGGAACCTAATTAGGAATATATTAAACCCATTTCTGATAAGAATATGAATATAATTATTTTTCTACATGTGGATTGTTTGTGGAATATTGTTTATAAATATACATAGGAACGTATTTAAGCCATTTCTGATAAGAATATGCATATAATTATATTTCTACATGGGGATTATGGGTGGAATATTGTTTATACATTTACATAGGAACATATTAAACCTATTTCTGATATGAATATGCATAACATTATTTTTCTACATGGGGATTATGGGTGGAATATTGTTTATAAATATACATAGTAACCTATTTAACCCATTTCTGATAAGTATATGCATATAATTATTTTTCAGTATGGGGATTATAGGTGGAATATTGTTTATAAATATACATAGGAACTGATTTAACCCATTTCTGGTAAGAACATGCATATAATTATTTTCTACATAGGGATTAATGGCGGAATACTGTTTTTAAATATACATAGTAACTTTTTAACCCATTTCTCACAAGAATATACATATAATTATTTTTCTACATGGGGATTATGGATGGAATATTGTTTCTTAAACATACATAGGAATATATTTATCCAATTTCTTATAAAAATACACATATAATTATTTTATTACATATGGATTATGGGTGGAATATTGTTTATAAATATACATAGGAACGTATTTAAGCCATTTCTGATAAGAATATGCATATAATTATTTTTCTACATGTGGATTATGGGTGGAATATTGTTTATACATTTACATAGGAACATATTAAACCTATTTCTGATATGAATATGCATAACATTATTTTTCTACATGGGGATTATGGGTGGAATATTGTTTATAAATATACATAGTAACCTAATTAACCCATTTCTGATAAGAATATGCACACAATTATTTCTCTACATGGGGATTATGGGTGGAATAATGTTTGTAAATATACATAGTAACCTATTTAACCCATTTCTCATAAGAATATGCATATAATTATTTTTCTACATGGGGATTATGGATGGAATATTGTTTTTAAACATACATAGGAATATATTTATCCAATTTCTTATAAAAATACGCATATAATTATTTTTCTACATATCTATTATGGGTGGAATATTGTTTATAAATATACATAGGAACGTATTTAAGCCATTTCTGATAAGATTATGCATATCATTTTTTTTCTATATGGGGTTATGGGTGGAATATTGTTTATAAATATACATAGGAACCTAATTAAAGCATTTCTGATAAGAATATGCATATAATTTTTTTTCTACATGGGGATTATTGGTGGAATATTGTTTATATACATACATAGGACCCTATTTAACCAATTTCTGATAAGAATATGCATATAAGTATTTTTCTACACAGGGATTATGGGTGAAATATTGTTTATAAATATACATAGGAACCTAATTAAAGCATTTCTGATAAGAATATGCATATAATATTTTTTCTGCATGGGGATTATAGTGCGAAATTGTTTAAAAAATATACATAGGAACCTATTTAACCCATTTCTGATAAGAATATGCATATAATTATTTTTCTACATAGGGATTATGAATGGAATATTCATTCTAGTTAAACATAGGGATTATGAATGGAATATTCATTCTAGTTAAACATACAAAGGAATATATTTAACCCATTTCTGATAAGAATACGAGTATAATTATTTTTCTACATGGGGATTATGGGTGGAATATTGTTTATAAATATACATAGGCACATAGTTAACCCAATTTCTGATAAGAATATGTATATAAGTATTTTTCTAGGGATTATGGGTGAAATAGTGTTTATTAATTTACATAGGAACATATTAAACATATTTCTGTTATGAATATGCATAAAATTATTTTTCTACATGGGGATTATGGGTGGAATATTGTTTATAAATATACATAGGACGCTATTTAACCCATTTTTGATACAAGTATGCATATAATTATTTTTCTACATAGGGATTATTGGTGGAATACTGTTTTTAAATATACATAGTAACCTATTAAACCCATTTCTCATAAGAATATGCATATAACTATTTTTTTACATGGGGATTATGAATGGAATATTGTAGTTAAACATACATAGGAATATATTTAACCAATTTCTGATAAGAATATGCATATAAGTATTTTTCTACGTAGGGATGATGGGTGAAATATTGTTTATAAATATACATAGGGACCTATTTAGCCCATTTCTGATAGGACTATGCATATCATTATTTTTCTACATGGGGATTATGGGTTCAATATTGTTTATAAATATACATAGGACCTATTTAACCAATTTTCTATTAAGAATATGCATATAATTATTTTTCTACATGGGGATTATAGTTAGAATATTGTTTATAAATATATATAGGAACCTATTTATGCCATTGCTTACAAAAATACGCATATCATTATTTTTCTACATATGGATTATGGGTGGAATATTGTTTATCAATATACATTGTAACCTATTTAACCCATTTCTGTTAACAATATGCATATAATTATTTTTTTACATGGGGATTATGGATGGAATATTGTTTATAAATTTACATAGCAACATATTAAACCTATTTCTGATATGAATGTGCATCTAATCATATTGCTATATGTGGATTATGGGTTGAATATTGTTTATAAATATACATAGGAACGCGTTTAAGCCATTTCTGATAAGAATATGCATATAATTATTTTTCTACATGGGGATTATGGGTGGAATATTTTTGATACATTTACATAGGAACATATTAAACCTATTTCTGATATGAATATGCATAACATTATTTTTCTACATGGGGATTATGGGTGGAATATTGTTTATAAATATACATAGTAACCTATTTAACCCATTTCTCATAAGAATATGCATATAATTATTTTTCTACATGGGGATTATGGATGGAATATTGTTGTTAAACATACATAGGAATATATTTATCCCATTTATCCCATTTCTTATAAAAATAAACATATAATTATTTTTCTACATTTGGATTATGGGAGGAATATTGTTTATAAATATACATAGGAACCTAATTAAAGAATTTCTGATAAGAATATGCATATAATTTATTTCTACATGGGGATTATTGGTGGAATATTGTTTATATACATACATAGGACCCTATTTAACCAATTTGTGATAAGAATATGCATATAAGTATTTTTCTACATAGGGATTATGGGTGAAATATTGTTTATAAATATACATAGGAACCTAATTAGGAATATATTAAACCCATTTCTGATAAGAATATGAATATAATTATTTTTCTACATGTGGATTGTTTGTGGAATATTGTTTATAAATATACATAGGAACGTATTTAAGCCATTTCTGATAAGAATATGCATATAATTATATTTCTACATGGGGATTATGGGTGGAATATTGTTTATACATTTACATAGGAACATATTAAACCTATTTCTGATATGAATATGCATAACATTATTTTTCTACATGGGGATTATGGGTGGAATATTGTTTATAAATATACATAGTAACCTATTTAACCCATTTCTGATAAGTATATGCATATAATTATTTTTCAGTATGGGGATTATAGGTGGAATATTGTTTATAAATATACATAGGAACTGATTTAACCCATTTCTGGTAAGAACATGCATATAATTATTTTCTACATAGGGATTAATGGCGGAGTACTGTTTTTAAATATACATAGTAACTTTTTAACCCATTTCTCACAAGAATATACATATAATTATTTTTCTACATGGGGATTATGGATGGAATATTGTTTCTTAAACATACATAGGAATATATTTATCCAATTTCTTATAAAAATACACATATAATTATTTTATTACATATGGATTATGGGTGGAATATTGTTTATAAATATACATAGGAACGTATTTAAGCCATTTCTGATAAGAATATGCATATAATTATTTTTCTACATGTGGATTATGGGTGGAATATTGTTTATACATTTACATAGGAACATATTAAACCTATTTCTGATATGAATATGCATAACATTATTTTTCTACATGGGGATTATGGGTGGAATATTGTTTATAAATATACATAGTAACCTAATTAACCCATTTCTGATAAGAATATGCACACAATTATTTCTCTACATGGGGATTATGGGTGGAATAATGTTTGTAAATATACATAGTAACCTATTTAACCCATTTCTCATAAGAATATGCATATAATTATTTTTCTACATGGGGATTATGGATGGAATATTGTTTTTAAACATACATAGGAATATATTTATCCAATTTCTTATAAAAATACGCATATAATTATTTTTCTACATATCTATTATGGGTGGAATATTGTTTATAAATATACATAGGAACGTATTTAAGCCATTTCTGATAAGATTATGCATATCATTTTTTTTCTATATG